>NW_028233742.1:0-176718 GCF_054856555.1 Leptonotus elevatus
GACATTTTCACCTGAAGTGTACAATCAGGCTGAAAATGCATTTAAAGCCATAAAAAGTTCATTTTGGCTCTCACACCTTAACTAAATGTTGTAGACTCAAACTTTTTGCTGTCATTAGTGTATTTTAGCAAAATGAAGATGATTCAAGCATTAATTTCATTGTGCTTTTGCTCATTTTGAAGATTTTGACATTTTCACCTGAAGTGTACAATCGGCTGAAAATGCATTTAAAGCCATAAAAAGTTCATTTTGGCTCTCACACCTTAACTAAATGTTGTAGACTCAAACTTTTGCTGTCATTAGTGTATTTTAGCAAAATGAAGATGATTCAAGCATTAATTTCATTGTGCTTTTGCTCATTTTGAAGATTTTGACATTTTCACCTGAAGTGTACAATCGGGCTGAAAATGCATTTAAAGCCATAAAAAGTTCATTTTGGCTCTCACACCTTAACTAAATGTTGTAGACTCAAACTTTTTGCTGTCATTAGTGTATTTTAGCAAAATGAAGATGATTCAAGCATTAATTTCATTGTGCTTTTGCTCATTTTGAAGATTTTGACATTTTCACCTGAAGTGTACAATTAGGGCTGAAAACGCGTTTAAAGCAATAAAAAGTTCATTTTGGCTCTCACACCTTAACTAAATGTTGTAGACTCAAACTTTTTGCTGTCATTAGTGTATGTTAGCAAAATGAAGATGATTCAAGCATTAATTTCATTGTGCTTTTGCTCATTTTGAAGATTTTGACATTTTCACCTGAAGTGTACAATCAGGGCTGAAAATGCATTTAAAGCCATAAAAAGTTCATTTTGGCTCTCACACCTTAACTAAATGTTGTAGACTCAAACTTTTTGCTGTCATTAGTGTATTTTAGCAAAATGAAGATGATTCAAGCATTAATTTCATTGTGCTTTTGCTCATTTTGAAGATTTTGACATTTTCACCTGAAGTGTACAATCGGGCTGAAAATGCATTTAAAGCCATAAAAAGTTCATTTTGGCTCTCACACCTTAACTAAATGTTGTAGACTCAAACTTTTTGCTGTCATTAGTGTATTTTAGCAAAATGAAGATGATTCAAGCATTAATTTCATTGTGCTTTTGCTCATTTTGAAGATTTTGACATTTTCACCTGAAGTGTACAATCAGGCTGAAAATGCATTTAAAGCCATAAAAAGTTCATTTTGGCTCTCACACCTTAACTAAATGTTGTAGACTCAAACTTTTGCTGTCATTAGTGTATGTTAGCAAAATGAAGATGATTCAACCATTAATTTCATTGTGCTTTTGCTCATTTTGAAGATTTTGACATTTTCACCTGAAGTGTACAATCAGGCTGAAAATGCATTTAAAGCCATAAAAAGTTCATTTTGGCTCTCACACCTTAACTAAATGTTGTAGACTCAAACTTTTTGCTGTCATTAGTGTATTTTAGCAAAATGAAGATGATTCAAGCATTAATTTCATTGTGCTTTTGCTCATTTTGAAGATTTTGACATTTTCACCTGAAGTGTACAATCGGGCTGAAAATGCATTTAAAGCCATAAAAAGTTCATTTTGGCTCTCACACCTTAACTAAATGTTGTAGACTCAAACTTTTTGCTGTCATTAGTGTATTTTAGCAAAATGAAGATGATTCAAGCATTAATTTCATTGTGCTTTTGCTCATTTTGAAGATTTTGACATTTTCACCTGAAGTGTACAATCGGGCTGAAAATGCATTTAAAGCCATAAAAAGTTCATTTTGGCTCTCACACCTTAACTAAATGTTGTAGACTCAAACTTTTTGCTGTCATTAGTGTATTTTAGCAAAATGAAGATGATTCAAGCATTAATTTCATTGTGCTTTTGCTCATTTTGAAGATTTTGACATTTTCACCTGAAGTGTACAATTAGGGGCTGAAAACGCATTTAAAGCATAAAAAGTTCATTTTGGCTCTCACACCTTAACTAAATGTTGTAGACTCAAACTTTTTGCTGTCATTAGTGTATGTTAGCAAAATGAAGATGATTCAAGCATTAATTTCATTGTGCTTTTGCTCATTTTGAAGATTTTGACATTTTCACCTGAAGTGTACAATCAGGGCTGAAAATGCATTTAAAGCCATAAAAAGTTCATTTTGGCTCTCACACCTTAACTAAATGTTGTAGACTCAAACTTTTTGCTGTCATTAGTGTATTTTAGCAAAATGAAGATGATTCAAGCATTAATTTCATTGTGCTTTTGCTCATTTTGAAGATTTTGACATTTTCACCTGAAGTGTACAATCGGGCTGAAAATGCATTTAAAGCAATAAAAATTTCATTTTGGCTCTCACACCTTAACTAAATGTTGTAGACTCAAACTTTTTGCTGTCATTAGTGTATTTTAGCAAAATGAAGATGATTCAAGCATTAATTTCATTGTGCTTTTGCTCATTTTGAAGATTTTGACATTTTCACCTGAAGTGTACAATTAGGGGTTGAAAACGCGTTTAAAGCAATAAAAAGTTCATTTTGGCTCTCACACCTTAACTAAATGTTGTAGACTCAAACTTTTTGCTGTCATTAGTGTATTTTAGCAAAATGAAGATGATTCAAGCATTAATTTCATTGTGCTTTTGCTCATTTTGAAGATTTTGACATTTTCACCTGAAGTGTACAATTAGGGGCTGAAAACGCGTTTAAAGCAATAAAAAGTTCATTTTGGCTCTCACACCTTAACTAAATGTTGTAGACTCAAACTTTTTGCTGTCATTAGTGTATTTTAGCAAAATGAAGATGATTCAAGCATTAATTTCATTGTGCTTTTGCTCATTTTGAAGATTTTGACATTTTCACCTGAAGTGTACAATCAGGCTGAAAATGCATTTAAAGCCATAAAAAGTTCATTTTGGCTCTCACACCTTAACTAAATGTTGTAGACTCAAACTTTTTGCTGTCATTCGTGTATTTTAGCAAAATGAAGATGATTCAAGCATTAATTTCATTGTGCTTTTGCTCATTTTGAAGATTTTGACATTTTCACCTGAAGTGTACAATTAGGGGCTGAAAACGCGTTTAAAGCAATAAAAAGTTCATTTTGGCTCTCACACCTTAACTAAATGTTGTAGACTCAAACTTTTTGCTGTCATTAGTGTATTTTAGCAAAATGAAGATGATTCAAGCATTAATTTCATTGTGCTTTTGCTCATTTTGAAGATTTTGACATTTTCACCTGAAGTGTACAATTAGGGGCTGAAAACGCGTTTAAAGCAATAAAAAGTTCATTTTGGCTCTCACACCTTAACTAAATGTTGTAGACTCAAACTTTTTGCTGTCATTAGTGTATGTTAGCAAAATGAAGATGATTCAACCATTAATTTCATTGTGCTTTTGCTCATTTTGAAGATTTTGACATTTTCACCTGAAGTGTACAATCAGGCTGAAAATGCATTTAAAGCCATAAAAAGTTCATTTTGGCTCTCACACCTTAACTAAATGTTGTAGACTCAAACTTTTTGCTGTCATTAGTGTATTTTAGCAAAATGAAGATGATTCAAGCATTAATTTCATTGTGCTTTTGCTCATTTTGAAGATTTTGACATTTTCACCTGAAGTGTACAATTAGGGGCTGAAAACGCGTTTAAAGCAATAAAAAGTTCATTTTGGCTCTCACACCTTAACTAAATGTTGTAGACTCAAACTTTTTGCTGTCATTAGTGTATGTTAGCAAAATGAAGATGATTCAACCATTAATTTCATTGTGCTTTTGCTCATTTTGAAGATTTTGACATTTTCACCTGAAGTGTACAATCAGGCTGAAAATGCATTTAAAGCCATAAAAAGTTCATTTTGGCTCTCACACCTTAACTAAATGTTGTAGACTCAAACTTTTTGCTGTCATTAGTGTATTTTAGCAAAATGAAGATGATTCAAGCATTAATTTCATTGTGCTTTTGCTCATTTTGAAGATTTTGACATTTTCACCTGAAGTGTACAATCGGGCTGAAAATGCATTTAAAGCCATAAAAAGTTCATTTTGGCTCTCACACCTTAACTAAATGTTGTAGACTCAAACTTTTTGCTGTCATTAGTGTATTTTAGCAAAATGAAGATGATTCAAGCATTAATTTCATTGTGCTTTTGCTCATTTTGAAGATTTTGACATTTTCACCTGAAGTGTACAATCGGGCTGAAAATGCATTTAAAGCCATAAAAAGTTCATTTTGGCTCTCACACCTTAACTAAATGTTGTAGACTCAAACTTTTTGCTGTCATTAGTGTATTTTAGCAAAATGAAGATGATTCAAGCATTAATTTCATTGTGCTTTTGCTCATTTTGAAGATTTTGACATTTTCACCTGAAGTGTACAATTAGGGGCTGAAAACGCGTTTAAAGCAATAAAAAGTTCATTTTGGCTCTCACACCTTAACTAAATGTTGTAGACTCAAACTTTTTGCTGTCATTAGTGTATGTTAGCAAAATGAAGATGATTCAAGCATTAATTTCATTGTGCTTTTGCTCATTTTGAAGATTTTGACATTTTCACCTGAAGTGTACAATCAGGCTGAAAATGCATTTAAAGCCATAAAAAGTTCATTTTGGCTCTCACACCTTAACTAAATGTTGTAGACTCAAACTTTTTGCTGTCATTAGTGTATTTTAGCAAAATGAAGATGATTCAAGCATTAATTTCATTGTGCTTTTGCTCATTTTGAAGATTTTGACATTTTCACCTGAAGTGTACAATCGGGCTGAAAATGCATTTAAAGCCATAAAAAGTTCATTTTGGCTCTCACACCTTAACTAAATGTTGTAGACTCAAACTTTTTGCTGTCATTAGTGTATTTTAGCAAAATGAAGATGATTCAAGCATTAATTTCATTGTGCTTTTGCTCATTTTGAAGATTTTGACATTTTCACCTGAAGTGTACAATCAGGCTGAAAAAATGCATTTAAAGCCATAAAAAGTTCATTTTGGCTCTCACACCTTAACTAAATGTTGTAGACTCAAACTTTTTGCTGTCATTAGTGTATGTTAGCAAAATGAAGATGATTCAACCATTAATTTCATTGTGCTTTTGCTCATTTTGAAGATTTTGACATTTTCACCTGAAGTGTACAATCAGGCTGAAAATGCATTTAAAGCCATAAAAAGTTCATTTTGGCTCTCACACCTTAACTAAATGTTGTAGACTCAAACTTTTTGCTGTCATTAGTGATTAGTGTATTTTAGCAAAATGAAGATGATTCAAGCATTAATTTCATTGTGCTTTTGCTCATTTTGAAGATTTTGACATTTTCACCTGAAGTGTACAATTAGGGGCTGAAAACGCGTTTAAAGCAATAAAAAGTTCATTTTGGCTCTCACACCTTAACTAAATTGTTGTAGACTCAAACTTTTTTGCTGTCATTAGTGTATGTTAGCAAAATGAAGATGATTCAAGCATTAATTTCATTGTGCTTTTGCTCATTTTGAAGATTTTGACATTTTCACCTGAAGTGTACAATCAGGCTGAAAATGCATTTAAAGCCATAAAAAGTTCATTTTGGCTCTCACACCTTAACTAAATGTTGTAGACTCAAACTTTTTGCTGTCATTAGTGTATGTTAGCAAAATGAAGATGATTCAAGCATTAATTTCATTGTGCTTTTGCTCATTTTGAAGATTTTGACATTTTCACCTGAAGTGTACAATCAGGCTGAAAATGCATTTAAAGCCATAAAAAGTTCATTTTGGCTCTCACACCTTAACTAAATGTTGTAGACTCAAACTTTTTGCTGTCATTAGTGTATTTTAGCAAAATGAAGATGATTCAAGCATTAATTTCATTGTGCTTTTGCTCATTTTGAAGATTTTGACATTTTCACCTGAAGTGTACAATCAGGGCTGAAAATGCATTTAAAGCCATAAAAAGTTCATTTTGGCTCTCACACCTTAACTAAATGTTGTAGACTCAAACTTTTTGCTGTCATTAGTGTATTTTAGCAAAATGAAGATGATTCAAGCATTAATTTCATTGTGCTTTTGCTCATTTTGAAGATTTTGACATTTTCACCTGAAGTGTACAATCAGGCTGAAAATGCATTTAAAGCCATAAAAAGTTCATTTTGGCTCTCACACCTTAACTAAATGTTGTAGACTCAAACTTTTTGCTGTCATTAGTGTATGTTAGCAAAATGAAGATGATTCAAGCATTAATTTCATTGTGCTTTTGCTCATTTTGAAGATTTTGACATTTTCACCTGAAGTGTACAATCAGGCTGAAAATGCATTTAAAGCCATAAAAAGTTCATTTTGGCTCTCACACCTTAACTAAATGTTGTAGACTCAAACTTTTTGCTGTCATTAGTGTATTTTAGCAAAATGAAGATGATTCAAGCATTAATTTCATTGTGCTTTTGCTCATTTTGAAGATTTTGACATTTTCACCTGAAGTGTACAATCGGGCTGAAAATGCATTTAAAGCCATAAAAAGTTCATTTTGGCTCTCACACCTTAACTAAATGTTGTAGACTCAAACTTTTTGCTGTCATTAGTGTATTTTAGCAAAATGAAGATGATTCAAGCATTAATTTCATTGTGCTTTTGCTCATTTTGAAGATTTTGACATTTTCACCTGAAGTGTACAATCGGGCTGAAAATGCATTTAAAGCCATAAAAAGTTCATTTTGGCTCTAACACCTTAACTAAATGTTGTAGACTCAAACTTTTTGCTGTCATTAGTGTATTTTAGCAAAATGAAGATGATTCAAGCATTAATTTTATTGTGCTTTTGCTCATTTTGAAGATTTTGACATTTTCACCTGAAGTGTACAATTAGGGGCTGAAAACGCGTTTAAAGCAATAAAAAGTTCATTTTGGCTCTCACACCTTAACTAAATGTTGTAGACTCAAACTTTTTGCTGTCATTAGTGTATGTTAGCAAAATGAAGATGATTCAAGCATTAATTTCATTGTGCTTTTGCTCATTTTGAAGATTTTGACATTTTCACCTGAAGTGTACAATCAGGCTGAAAATGCATTTAAAGCCATAAAAAGTTCATTTTGGCTCTCACACCTTAACTAAATGTTGTAGACTCAAACTTTTTGCTGTCATTAGTGTATTTTAGCAAAATGAAGATGATTCAAGCATTAATTTCATTGTGCTTTTGCTCATTTTGAAGATTTTGACATTTTCACCTGAAGTGTACAATCAGGCTGAAAATGCATTTAAAGCCATAAAAAGTTCATTTTGGCTCTCACACCTTAACTAAATGTTGTAGACTCAAACTTTTTGCTGTCATTAGTGTATTTTAGCAAAATGAAGATGATTCAAGCATTAATTTCATTGTGCTTTTGCTCATTTTGAAGATTTTGACATTTTCACCTGAAGTGTACAATCGGGCTGAAAATGCATTTAAAGCCATAAAAAGTTCATTTTGGCTCTCACACCTTAACTAAATGTTGTAGACTCAAACTTTTTGCTGTCATTAGTGTATGTTAGCAAAATGAAGATGATTCAAGCATTAATTTCATTGTGCTTTTGCTCATTTTGAAGATTTTGACATTTTCACCTGAAGTGTACAATCAGGCTGAAAATGCATTTAAAGCCATAAAAAGTTCATTTTGGCTCTCACACCTTAACTAAATGTTGTAGACTCAAACTTTTTGCTGTCATTAGTGTATGTTAGCAAAATGAAGATGATTCAAGCATTAATTTCATTGTGCTTTTGCTCATTTTGAAGATTTTGACATTTTCACCTGAAGTGTACAATCAGGCTGAAAATGCATTTAAAGCCATAAAAAGTTCATTTTGGCTCTCACACCTTAACTAAATGTTGTAGACTCAAACTTTTTGCTGTCATTAGTGTATTTTAGCAAAATGAAGATGATTCAAGCATTAATTTCATTGTGCTTTTGCTCATTTTGAAGATTTTGACATTTTCACCTGAAGTGTACAATCGGGCTGAAAATGCATTTAAAGCCATAAAAAGTTCATTTTGGCTCTCACACCTTAACTAAATGTTGTAGACTCAAACTTTTTGCTGTCATTAGTGTATTTTAGCAAAATGAAGATGATTCAAGCATTAATTTCATTGTGCTTTTGCTCATTTTGAAGATTTTGACATTTTCACCTGAAGTGTACAATCAGGCTGAAAATGCATTTAAAGCCATAAAAAGTTCATTTTGGCTCTCACACCTTAACTAAATGTTGTAGACTCAAACTTTTTGCTGTCATTAGTGTATGTTAGCAAAATGAAGATGATTCAACCATTAATTTCATTGTGCTTTTGCTCATTTTGAAGATTTTGACATTTTCACCTGAAGTGTACAATCAGGCTGAAAATGCATTTAAAGCCATAAAAAGTTCATTTTGGCTCTCACACCTTAACTAAATGTTGTAGACTCAAACTTTTTGCTGTCATTAGTGTATTTTAGCAAAATGAAGATGATTCAAGCATTAATTTCATTGTGCTTTTGCTCATTTTGAAGATTTTGACATTTTCACCTGAAGTGTACAATCGGGCTGAAAATGCATTTAAAGCCATAAAAAGTTCATTTTGGCTCTCACACCTTAACTAAATGTTGTAGACTCAAACTTTTTGCTGTCATTAGTGTATTTTAGCAAAATGAAGATGATTCAAGCATTAATTTCATTGTGCTTTTGCTCATTTTGAAGATTTTGACATTTTCACCTGAAGTGTACAATCGGGCTGAAAATGCATTTAAAGCCATAAAAAGTTCATTTTGGCTCTCACACCTTAACTAAATGTTGTAGACTCAAACTTTTTGCTGTCATTAGTGTATTTTAGCAAAATGAAGATGATTCAAGCATTAATTTCATTGTGCTTTTGCTCATTTTGAAGATTTTGACATTTTCACCTGAAGTGTACAATTAGGGGCTGAAAACGCGTTTAAAGCAATAAAAAGTTCATTTTGGCTCTCACACCTTAACTAAATGTTGTAGACTCAAACTTTTTGCTGTCATTAGTGTATGTTAGCAAAATGAAGATGATTCAAGCATTAATTTCATTGTGCTTTTGCTCATTTTGAAGATTTTGACATTTTCACCTGAAGTGTACAATCAGGCTGAAATGCATTTAAAGCCATAAAAAGTTCATTTTGGCTCTCACACCTTAACTAAATGTTGTAGACTCAAACTTTTTGCTGTCATTAGTGTATTTTAGCAAAATGAAGATGATTCAAGCATTAATTTCATTGTGCTTTTGCTCATTTTGAAGATTTTGACATTTTCACCTGAAGTGTACAATCAGGCTGAAAATGCATTTAAAGCCATAAAAAGTTCATTTTGGCTCTCACACCTTAACTAAATGTTGTAGACTCAAACTTTTTGCTGTCATTAGTGTATGTTAGCAAAATGAAGATGATTCAACCATTAATTTCATTGTGCTTTTGCTCATTTTGAAGATTTTGACATTTTCACCTGAAGTGTACAATCAGGCTGAAAATGCATTTAAAGCCATAAAAAGTTCATTTTGGCTCTCACACCTTAACTAAATGTTGTAGACTCAAACTTTTTGCTGTCATTAGTGTATTTTAGCAAATGAAGATGATTCAAGCATTAATTTCATTGTGCTTTTGCTCATTTTGAAGATTTTGACATTTTCACCTGAAGTGTACAATCGGGCTGAAAATGCATTTAAAGCCATAAAAAGTTCATTTTGGCTCTCACACCTTAACTAAATGTTGTAGACTCAAACTTTTTGCTGTCATTAGTGTATTTTAGCAAAATGAAGATGATTCAAGCATTAATTTCATTGTGCTTTTGCTCATTTTGAAGATTTTGAACATTTCACCTGAAGTGTACAATCGGGCTGAAAATGCATTTAAAGCCATAAAAAGTTCATTTTGGCTCTCACACCTTAACTAAATGTTGTAGACTCAAACTTTTTGCTGTCATTAGTGTATGTTAGCAAAATGAAGATGATTCAAGCATTAATTTCATTGTGCATTTGCTCATTTTGAAGATTTTGACATTTTCACCTGAAGTGTACAATTAGGGCTGAAAACGCGTTTAAAGCAATAAAAAGTTCATTTTGGCTCTCACACCTTAACTAAATGTTGTAGACTCAAACTTTTTGCTGTCATTAGTATATTTTAGCAAAATGAAGATGATTCAAGCATTAATTTTATTGTGCTTTTGCTCATTTTGAAGATTTTGACATTTTCACCTGAAGTGTACAATCGGGCTGAAAATGCATTTAAAGCCATAAAAAGTTCATTTTGGCTCTCACACCTTAACTAAATGTTGTAGACTCAAACTTTTTGCTGTCATTGGTGTATGTTAGCAAAATGAAGATGATTCAAGCATTAATTTCATTGTGCTTTTGCTCATTTTGAAGATTTTGACATTTTCACCTGAAGTGTACAATCAGGCTGAAAATGCATTTAAAGCCATAAAAAGTTCGTTTTGGCTCTCACACCTTAACTAAATGTTGTAGACTCAAACTTTTTGCTGTCATTAGTGTATTTTAGCAAAATGAAGATGATTCAAGCATTAATTTCATTGTGCTTTTGCTCATTTTGAAGATTTTGACATTTTCACCTGAAGTGTACAATCGGGCTGAAAATGCATTTAAAGCCATAAAAAGTTCATTTTGGCTCTCACACCTTAACTAAATGTTGTAGACTCAAACTTTTTGCTGTCATTAGTGTATTTTAGCAAAATGAAGATGATTCAAGCATTAATTTCATTGTGCTTTTGCTCATTTTGAAGATTTTGACATTTTCACCTGAAGTGTACAATTAGGGGCTGAAAACGCGTTTAAAGCAATAAAAGTTCATTTTGGCTCTCACACCTTAACTAAATGTTGTAGACTCAAACTTTTTGCTGTCATTAGTGTATGTTAGCAAAATGAAGATGATTCAAGCATTAATTTCATTGTGCTTTTGCTCATTTGAAGATTTTGACATTTTCACCTGAAGTGTACAATCAGGCTGAAAATGCATTTAAAGCCATAAAAAGTTCATTTTGGCTCTCACACCTTAACTAAATGTTGTAGACTCAAACTTTTTGCTGTCATTAGTGTATTTTAGCAAAATGAAGATGATTCAAGCATTAATTTCATTGTGCTTTTGCTCATTTTGAAGATTTTGACATTTTCACCTGAAGTGTACAATCAGGCTGAAAATGCATTTAAAGCCATAAAAAGTTCATTTTGGCTCTCACACCTTAACTAAATGTTGTAGACTCAAACTTTTTGCTGTCATTAGTGTATGTTAGCAAAATGAAGATGATTCAACCATTAATTTCATTGTGCTTTTGCTCATTTTGAAGATTTTGACATTTTCACCTGAAGTGTACAATCAGGCTGAAAATGCATTTAAAGCCATAAAAAGTTCATTTTGGCTCTCACACCTTAACTAAATGTTGTAGACTCAAACTTTTTGCTGTCATTAGTGTATTTTAGCAAAATGAAGATGATTCAAGCATTAATTTCATTGTGCTTTTGCTCATTTTGAAGATTTTGACATTTTCACCTGAAGTGTACAATCGGGCTGAAAATGCATTTAAAGCCATAAAAAGTTCATTTTGGCTCTCACACCTTAACTAAATGTTGTAGACTCAAACTTTTTGCTGTCATTAGTGTATTTTAGCAAAATGAAGATGATTCAAGCATTAATTTCATTGTGCTTTTGCTCATTTTGAAGATTTTGACATTTTCACCTGAAGTGTACAATCGGGCTGAAAATGCATTTAAAGCCATAAAAAGTTCATTTTGGCTCTCACACCTTAACTAAATGTTGTAGACTCAAACTTTTTGCTGTCATTAGTGTATGTTAGCAAAATGAAGATGATTCAAGCATTAATTTCATTGTGCATTTGCTCATTTTGAAGATTTTGACATTTTCACCTGAAGTGTACAATTAGGGGCTGAAAACGCGTTTAAAGCAATAAAAAGTTCATTTTGGCTCTCACACCTTAACTAAATGTTGTAGACTCAAACTTTTTGCTGTCATTAGTATATTTTAGCAAAATGAAGATGATTCAAGCATTAATTTTATTGTGCTTTTGCTCATTTTGAAGATTTTGACATTTTCACCTGAAGTGTACAATCGGGCTGAAAATGCATTTAAAGCCATAAAAAGTTCATTTTGGCTCTCACACCTTAACTAAATGTTGTAGACTCAAACTTTTTGCTGTCATTGGTGTATGTTAGCAAAATGAAGATGATTCAAGCATTAATTTCATTGTGCTTTTGCTCATTTTGAAGATTTTGACATTTTCACCTGAAGTGTACAATCAGGCTGAAAATGCATTTAAAGCCATAAAAAGTTCGTTTTGGCTCTCACACCTTAACTAAATGTTGTAGACTCAAACTTTTTGCTGTCATTAGTGTATTTTAGCAAAATGAAGATGATTCAAGCATTAATTTCATTGTGCTTTTGCTCATTTTGAAGATTTTGACATTTTCACCTGAAGTGTACAATTAGGGGCTGAAAACGCGTTTAAAGCAATAAAAAGTTCATTTTGGCTCTCACACCTTAACTAAATGTTGTAGACTCAAACTTTTTGCTGTCATTAGTATATTTTAGCAAAATGAAGATGATTGAAGCATTAATTTTATTGTGCTTTTGCTCATTTTGAAGATTTTGACATTTTCACCTGAAGTGTACAATTAGGGGCTGAAAATGCATTTAAAGCCATAAAAAGTTCATTTTGGCTCTCACACCTTAACTAAATGTTGTAGACTCAAACTTTTTGCTGTCATTAGTGTATTTTAGCAAAATGAAGATGATTCAAGCATTAATTTCATTGTGCTTTTGCTCATTTTGAAGATTTTGACATTTTCACCTGAAGTGTACAATCGGGCTGAAAATGCATTTAAAGCCATAAAAAGTTCATTTTGGCTCTCACACCTTAACTAAATGTTGTAGACTCAAACTTTTTGCTGTCATTAGTGTATGTTAGCAAAATGAAGATGATTCAAGCATTAATTTCATTGTGCTTTTGCTCATTTTGAAGATTTTGACATTTTCACCTGAAGTGTACAATCAGGCTGAAAATGCATTTAAAGCCATAAAAAGTTCATTTTGGCTCTCACACCTTAACTAAATGTTGTAGACTCAAACTTTTTGCTGTCATTAGTGTATTTTAGCAAAATGAAGATGATTCAAGCATTAATTTCATTGTGCTTTTGCTCATTTTGAAGATTTTGACATTTTCACCTGAAGTGTACAATCGGGCTGAAAATGCATTTAAAGCCATAAAAAGTTCATTTTGGCTCTCACACCTTAACTAAATGTTGTAAACTCAAACTTTTTGCTGTCATTAGTGTATTTTAGCAAAATGAAGATGATTCAAGCATTAATTTTATTGTGCTTTTGCTCATTTTGAAGATTTTGACATTTTCACCTGAAGTGTACAATCGGGCTGAAAATGCATTTAAAGCCATAAAAAGTTCATTTTGGCTCTCACACCTTAACTAAATGTTGTAGACTCAAACTTTTTGCTGTCATTAGTGTATGTTAGCAAAATGAAGATGATTCAAGCATTAATTTCATTGTGCTTTTGCTCATTTTGAAGATTTTGACATTTTTACCTGAAGTGTACAATCAGGCTGAAAATGCATTTAAAGCCATAAAAAGTTCGTTTTGGCTCTCACACCTTAACTAAATGTTGTAGACTCAAACTTTTTGCTGTCATTAGTGTATTTTAGCAAAATGAAGATGATTCAAGCATTAATTTCATTGTGCTTTTGCTCATTTTGAAGATTTTGACATTTTCACCTGAAGTGTACAATTAGGGGCTGAAAACGCGTTTAAAGCAATAAAAAGTTCATTTTGGCTCTCACACCTTAACTAAATGTTGTAGACTCAAACTTTTTGCTGTCATTAGTGTATTTTAGCAAAATGAAGATGATTCAAGCATTAATTTCATTGTGCTTTTGCTCATTTTGAAGATTTTGACATTTTCACCTGAAGTGTACAATTAGGGGCTGAAAACGCGTTTAAAGCAATAAAAAGTTCATTTTGGCTCTCACACCTTAACTAAATGTTGTAGACTCAAACTTTTTGCTGTCATTAGTATATTTTAGCAAAATGAAGATGATTGAAGCATTAATTTTATTGTGCTTTTGCTCATTTTGAAGATTTTGACATTTTCACCTGAAGTGTACAATTAGGGGCTGAAAATGCATTTAAAGCCATAAAAAGTTCATTTTGGCTCTCACACCTTAACTAAATGTTGTAGACTCAAACTTTTTGCTGTCATTAGTGTATTTTAGCAAAATGAAGATGATTCAAGCATTAATTTCATTGTGCTTTTGCTCATTTTGAAGATTTTGACATTTTCACCTGAAGTGTACAATCGGGCTGAAAATGCATTTAAAGCCATAAAAAGTTCATTTTGGCTCTCACACCTTAACTAAATGTTGTAGACTCAAACTTTTTGCTGTCATTAGTGTATTTTAGCAAAATGAAGATGATTCAAGCATTAATTTCATTGTGCTTTTGCTCATTTTGAAGATTTTGACATTTTCACCTGAAGTGTACAATCGGGCTGAAAATGCATTTAAAGCCATAAAAAGTTCATTTTGGCTCTCACACCTTAACTAAATGTTGTAGACTCAAACTTTTTGCTGTCATTAGTGTATTTTAGCAAAATGAAGATGATTCAAGCATTAATTTCATTGTGCTTTTGCTCATTTTGAAGATTTTGACATTTTCACCTGAAGTGTACAATTAGGGGCTGAAAACGCGTTTAAAGCAATAAAAAGTTCATTTTGGCTCTCACACCTTAACTAAATGTTGTAGACTCAAACTTTGTGCTGTCATTAGTGTATGTTAGCAAAATGAAGATGATTCAAGCATTAATTTCATTGTGCTTTTGCTCATTTTGAAGATTTTGACATTTTCACCTGAAGTGTACAATCAGGCTGAAAATGCATTTAAAGCCATAAAAAGTTCATTTTGGCTCTCACACCTTAACTAAATGTTGTAGACTCAAACTTTTTGCTGTCATTAGTGTATTTTAGCAAAATGAAGATGATTCAAGCATTAATTTCATTGTGCTTTTGCTCATTTTGAAGATTTTGACATTTTCACCTGAAGTGTACAATCGGGCTGAAAATGCATTTAAAGCCATAAAAAGTTCATTTTGGCTCTCACACCTTAACTAAATGTTGTAGACTCAAACTTTTTGCTGTCATTAGTGTATGTTAGCAAAATGAAGATGATTCAAGCATTAATTTCATTGTGCTTTTGCTCATTTTGAAGATTTTGACATTTTCACCTGAAGTGTACAATCAGGCTGAAAATGCATTTAAAGCCATAAAAAGTTCATTTTGGCTCTCACACCTTAACTAAATGTTGTAGACTCAAACTTTTTGCTGTCATTAGTGTATTTTAGCAAAATGAAGATGATTCAAGCATTAATTTCATTGTGCTTTTGCTCATTTTGAAGATTTTGACATTTTCACCTGAAGTGTACAATCAGGCTGAAAATGCATTTAAAGCCATAAAAAGTTCATTTTGGCTCTCACACCTTAACTAAATGTTGTAGACTCAAACTTTTTGCTGTCATTAGTGTATTTTAGCAAAATGAAGATGATTCAAGCATTAATTTCATTGTGCTTTTGCTCATTTTGAAGATTTTGACATTTTCACCTGAAGTGTACAATCGGGCTGAAAATGCATTTAAAGCCATAAAAAGTTCATTTTGGCTCTCACACCTTAACTAAATGTTGTAGACTCAAACTTTTTGCTGTCATTAGTGTATGTTAGCAAAATGAAGATGATTCAAGCATTAATTTCATTGTGCTTTTGCTCATTTTGAAGATTTTGACATTTTCACCTGAAGTGTACAATCAGGCTGAAAATGCATTTAAAGCCATAAAAAGTTCATTTTGGCTCTCACACCTTAACTAAATGTTGTAGACTCAAACTTTTTGCTGTCATTAGTGTATGTTAGCAAAATGAAGATGATTCAAGCATTAATTTCATTGTGCTTTTGCTCATTTTGAAGATTTTGACATTTTCACCTGAAGTGTACAATCAGGCTGAAAATGCATTTAAAGCCATAAAAAGTTCATTTTGGCTCTCACACCTTAACTAAATGTTGTAGACTCAAACTTTTTGCTGTCATTAGTGTATTTTAGCAAAATGAAGATGATTCAAGCATTAATTTCATTGTGCTTTTGCTCATTTTGAAGATTTTGACATTTTCACCTGAAGTGTACAATCGGGCTGAAAATGCATTTAAAGCCATAAAAAGTTCATTTTGGCTCTCACACCTTAACTAAATGTTGTAGACTCAAACTTTTTGCTGTCATTAGTGTATTTTAGCAAAATGAAGATGATTCAAGCATTAATTTCATTGTGCTTTTGCTCATTTTGAAGATTTTGACATTTTCACCTGAAGTGTACAATCAGGCTGAAAATGCATTTAAAGCCATAAAAAGTTCATTTTGGCTCTCACACCTTAACTAAATGTTGTAGACTCAAACTTTTTGCTGTCATTAGTGTATTTTAGCAAAATGAAGATGATTCAAGCATTAATTTCATTGTGCTTTTGCTCATTTTGAAGATTTTGACATTTTCACCTGAAGTGTACAATCAGGCTGAAAATGCATTTAAAGCCATAAAAAGTTCATTTTGGCTCTCACACCTTAACTAAATGTTGTAGACTCAAACTTTTTGCTGTCATTAGTGTATTTTAGCAAAATGAAGATGATTCAAGCATTAATTTCATTGTGCTTTTGCTCATTTTGAAGATTTTGACATTTTCACCTGAAGTGTACAATCGGGCTGAAAATGCATTTAAAGCCATAAAAAGTTCATTTTGGCTCTCACACCTTAACTAAATGTTGTAGACTCAAACTTTTTGCTGTCATTAGTGTATTTTAGCAAAATGAAGATGATTCAAGCATTAATTTCATTGTGCTTTTGCTCATTTTGAAGATTTTGACATTTTCACCTGAAGTGTACAATCGGGCTGAAAATGCATTTAAAGCCATAAAAAGTTCATTTTGGCTCTCACACCTTAACTAAATGTTGTAGACTCAAACTTTTTGCTGTCATTAGTGTATTTTAGCAAAATGAAGATGATTCAAGCATTAATTTCATTGTGCTTTTGCTCATTTTGAAGATTTTGACATTTTCACCTGAAGTGTACAATTAGGGGCTGAAAACGCGTTTAAAGCAATAAAAAGTTCATTTTGGCTCTCACACCTTAACTAAATGTTGTAGACTCAAACTTTTTGCTGTCATTAGTGTATGTTAGCAAAATGAAGATGATTCAAGCATTAATTTCATTGTGCTTTTGCTCATTTTGAAGATTTTGACATTTTCACCTGAAGTGTACAATCAGGCTGAAAATGCATTTAAAGCCATAAAAAGTTCATTTTGGCTCTCACACCTTAACTAAATGTTGTAGACTCAAACTTTTTGCTGTCATTAGTGTATTTTAGCAAAATGAAGATGATTCAAGCATTAATTTCATTGTGCTTTTGCTCATTTTGAAGATTTTGACATTTTCACCTGAAGTGTACAATCAGGCTGAAAATGCATTTAAAGCCATAAAAAGTTCATTTTGGCTCTCACACCTTAACTAAATGTTGTAGACTCAAACTTTTTGCTGTCATTAGTGTATGTTAGCAAAATGAAGATGATTCAACCATTAATTTCATTGTGCTTTTGCTCATTTTGAAGATTTTGACATTTTCACCTGAAGTGTACAATCAGGCTGAAATGCATTTAAAGCCATAAAAAGTTCATTTTGGCTCTCACACCTTAACTAAATGTTGTAGACTCAAACTTTTTGCTGTCATTAGTGTATTTTAGCAAAATGAAGATGATTCAAGCATTAATTTCATTGTGCTTTTGCTCATTTTGAAGATTTTGACATTTTCACCTGAAGTGTACAATCGGGCTGAAAATGCATTTAAAGCCATAAAAAGTTCATTTTGGCTCTCACACCTTAACTAAATGTTGTAGACTCAAACTTTTTGCTGTCATTAGTGTATTTTAGCAAAATGAAGATGATTCAAGCATTAATTTCATTGTGCTTTTGCTCATTTTGAAGATTTTGACATTTTCACCTGAAGTGTACAATCGGGCTGAAAATGCATTTAAAGCCATAAAAAGTTCATTTTGGCTCTCACACCTTAACTAAATGTTGTAGACTCAAACTTTTTGCTGTCATTAGTGTATGTTAGCAAAATGAAGATGATTCAAGCATTAATTTCATTGTGCATTTGCTCATTTTGAAGATTTTGACATTTTCACCTGAAGTGTACAATTAGGGGCTGAAAACGCGTTTAAAGCAATAAAAAGTTCATTTTGGCTCTCACACCTTAACTAAATGTTGTAGACTCAAACTTTTTGCTGTCATTAGTATATTTTAGCAAAATGAAGATGATTCAAGCATTAATTTTATTGTGCTTTTGCTCATTTTGAAGATTTTGACATTTTCACCTGAAGTGTACAATCGGGCTGAAAATGCATTTAAAGCCATAAAAAGTTCATTTTGGCTCTCACACCTTAACTAAATGTTGTAGACTCAAACTTTTTGCTGTCATTGGTGTATGTTAGCAAAATGAAGATGATTCAAGCATTAATTTCATTGTGCTTTTGCTCATTTTGAAGATTTTGACATTTTCACCTGAAGTGTACAATCAGGCTGAAAATGCATTTAAAGCCATAAAAAGTTCGTTTTGGCTCTCACACCTTAACTAAATGTTGTAGACTCAAACTTTTTGCTGTCATTAGTGTATTTTAGCAAAATGAAGATGATTCAAGCATTAATTTCATTGTGCTTTTGCTCATTTTGAAGATTTTGACATTTTCACCTGAAGTGTACAATTAGGGGCTGAAAACGCGTTTTAAAGCAATAAAAAGTTCATTTTGGCTCTCACACCTTAACTAAATGTTGTAGACTCAAACTTTTTGCTGTCATTAGTATATTTTAGCAAAATGAAGATGATTGAAGCATTAATTTTATTGTGCTTTTGCTCATTTTGAAGATTTTGACATTTTCACCTGAAGTGTACAATTAGGGGCTGAAAATGCATTTAAAGCCATAAAAAGTTCATTTTGGCTCTCACACCTTAACTAAATGTTGTAGACTCAAACTTTTTGCTGTCATTAGTGTATTTTAGCAAAATGAAGATGATTCAAGCATTAATTTCATTGTGCTTTTGCTCATTTTGAAGATTTTGACATTTTCACCTGAAGTGTACAATCGGGCTGAAAATGCATTTAAAGCCATAAAAAGTTCATTTTGGCTCTCACACCTTAACTAAATGTTGTAGACTCAAACTTTTTGCTGTCATTAGTGTATTTTAGCAAAATGAAGATGATTCAAGCATTAATTTCATTGTGCTTTTGCTCATTTTGAAGATTTTGACATTTTCACCTGAAGTGTACAATCGGGCTGAAAATGCATTTAAAGCCATAAAAAGTTCATTTTGGCTCTCACACCTTAACTAAATGTTGTAGACTCAAACTTTTTGCTGTCATTAGTGTATTTTAGCAAAATGAAGATGATTCAAGCATTAATTTCATTGTGCTTTTGCTCATTTTGAAGATTTTGACATTTTCACCTGAAGTGTACAATTAGGGGCTGAAAACGCGTTTAAAGCAATAAAAAGTTCATTTTGGCTCTCACACCTTAACTAAATGTTGTAGACTCAAACTTTTTGCTGTCATTAGTGTATGTTAGCAAAATGAAGATGATTCAAGCATTAATTTCATTGTGCTTTTGCTCATTTTGAAGATTTTGACATTTTCACCTGAAGTGTACAATCAGGCTGAAAATGCATTTAAAGCCATAAAAAGTTCATTTTGGCTCTCACACCTTAACTAAATGTTGTAGACTCAAACTTTTTGCTGTCATTAGTGTATTTTAGCAAAATGAAGATGATTCAAGCATTAATTTCATTGTGCTTTTGCTCATTTTGAAGATTTTGACATTTTCACCTGAAGTGTACAATCGGGCTGAAAATGCATTTAAAGCCATAAAAAGTTCATTTTGGCTCTCACACCTTAACTAAATGTTGTAGACTCAAACTTTTTGCTGTCATTAGTGTATGTTAGCAAAATGAAGATGATTCAAGCATTAATTTCATTGTGCTTTTGCTCATTTTGAAGATTTTGACATTTTCACCTGAAGTGTACAATCAGGCTGAAAATGCATTTAAAGCCATAAAAAGTTCATTTTGGCTCTCACACCTTAACTAAATGTTGTAGACTCAAACTTTTTGCTGTCATTAGTGTATTTTAGCAAAATGAAGATGATTCAAGCATTAATTTCATTGTGCTTTTGCTCATTTTGAAGATTTTGACATTTTCACCTGAAGTGTACAATCGGGCTGAAAATGCATTTAAAGCCATAAAAAGTTCATTTTGGCTCTCACACCTTAACTAAATGTTGTAGACTCAAACTTTTTGCTGTCATTAGTGTATTTTAGCAAAATGAAGATGATTCAAGCATTAATTCCATTGTGCTTTTGCTCATTTTGAAGATTTTGACATTTTCACCTGAAGTGTACAATCAGGCTGAAAATGCATTTAAAGCCATAAAAAGTTCATTTTGGCTCTCACACCTTAACTAAATGTTGTAGACTCAAACTTTTTGCTGTCATTAGTGTATGTTAGCAAAATGAAGATGATTCAACCATTAATTTCATTGTGCTTTTGCTCATTTTGAAGATTTTGACATTTTCACCTGAAGTGTACAATCAGGCTGAAAATGCATTTAAAGCCATAAAAAGTTCATTTTGGCTCTCACACCTTAACTAAATGTTGTAGACTCAAACTTTTTGCTGTCATTAGTGTATGTTAGCAAAATGAAGATGATTCAAGCATTAATTTCATTGTGCTTTTGCTCATTTTGAAGATTTTGACATTTTCACCTGAAGTGTACAATCAGGCTGAAAATGCATTTAAAGCCATAAAAAGTTCATTTTGGCTCTCACACCTTAACTAAATGTTGTAGACTCAAACTTTTTGCTGTCATTAGTGTATTTTAGCAAAATGAAGATGATTCAAGCATTAATTTCATTGTGCTTTTGCTCATTTTGAAGATTTTGACATTTTCACCTGAAGTGTACAATCGGGCTGAAAATGCATTTAAAGCCATAAAAAGTTCATTTTGGCTCTCACACCTTAACTAAATGTTGTAGACTCAAACTTTTTGCTGTCATTAGTGTATTTTAGCAAAATGAAGATGATTCAAGCATTAATTTCATTGTGCTTTCGCTCATTTTGAAGATTTTGACATTTTCACCTGAAGTGTACAATCAGGCTGAAAATGCATTTAAAGCCATAAAAAGTTCATTTTGGCTCTCACACCTTAACTAAATGTTGTAGACTCAAACTTTTTGCTGTCATTAGTGTATTTTAGCAAAATGAAGATGATTCAAGCATTAATTTCATTGTGCTTTTGCTCATTTTGAAGATTTTGACATTTTCACCTGAAGTGTACAATCGGGCTGAAAATGCATTTAAAGCCATAAAAAGTTCATTTTGGCTCTCACACCTTAACTAAATGTTGTAGACTCAAACTTTTTGCTGTCATTAGTGTATGTTAGCAAAATGAAGATGATTCAAGCATTAATTTCATTGTGCTTTTGCTCATTTTGAAGATTTTGACATTTTCACCTGAAGTGTACAATCAGGCTGAAAATGCATTTAAAGCCATAAAAAGTTCATTTTGGCTCTCACACCTTAACTAAATGTTGTAGACTCAAACTTTTTGCTGTCATTAGTGTATTTTAGCAAAATGAAGATGATTCAAGCATTAATTTCATTGTGCTTTTGCTCATTTTGAAGATTTTGACATTTTCACCTGAAGTGTACAATCGGGCTGAAAATGCATTTAAAGCCATAAAAAGTTCATTTTGGCTCTCACACCTTAACTAAATGTTGTAGACTCAAACTTTTTGCTGTCATTAGTGTATGTTAGCAAAATGAAGATGATTCAAGCATTAATTTCATTGTGCTTTTGCTCATTTTGAAGATTTTGACATTTTCACCTGAAGTGTACAATCAGGCTGAAAATGCATTTAAAGCCATAAAAAGTTCATTTTGGCTCTCACACCTTAACTAAATGTTGTAGACTCAAACATTTTGCTGTCATTAGTGTATTTTAGCAAAATGAAGATGATTCAAGCATTAATTTCATTGTGCTTTTGCTCATTTTGAAGATTTTGACATTTTCACCTGAAGTGTACAATCAGGCTGAAAATGCATTTAAAGCCATAAAAAGTTCATTTTGGCTCTCACACCTTAACTAAATGTTGTAGACTCAAACTTTTTGCTGTCATTAGTGTATGTTAGCAAAATGAAGATGATTCAAGCATTAATTTCATTGTGCTTTTGCTCATTTTGAAGATTTTGACATTTTCACCTGAAGTGTACAATCAGGCTGAAAATGCATTTAAAGCCATAAAAAGTTCATTTTGGCTCTCACACCTTAACTAAATGTTGTAGACTCAAACTTTTTGCTGTCATTAGTGTATTTTAGCAAAATGAAGATGATTCAAGCATTAATTTCATTGTGCTTTTGCTCATTTTGAAGATTTTGACATTTTCACCTGAAGTGTACAATCGGGCTGAAAATGCATTTAAAGCCATAAAAAGTTCATTTTGGCTCTCACACCTTAACTAAATGTTGTAGACTCAAACTTTTTGCTGTCATTAGTGTATTTTAGCAAAATGAAGATGATTCAAGCATTAATTTCATTGTGCTTTTGCTCATTTTGAAGATTTTGACATTTTCACCTGAAGTGTACAATTAGGGGCTGAAAACGCGTTTAAAGCAATAAAAAGTTCATTTTGGCTCTCACACCTTAACTAAATGTTGTAGACTCAAACTTTTTGCTGTCATTAGTGTATGTTAGCAAAATGAAGATGATTCAACCATTAATTTCATTGTGCTTTTGCTCATTTTGAAGATTTTGACATTTTCACCTGAAGTGTACAATCAGGCTGAAAATGCATTTAAAGCCATAAAAAGTTCATTTTGGCTCTCACACCTTAACTAAATGTTGTAGACTCAAACTTTTTGCTGTCATTAGTGTATTTTAGCAAAATGAAGATGATTCAAGCATTAATTTCATTGTGCTTTTGCTCATTTTGAAGATTTTGACATTTTCACCTGAAGTGTACAATCGGGCTGAAAATGCATTTAAAGCCATAAAAAGTTCATTTTGGCTCTCACACCTTAACTAAATGTTGTAGACTCAAACTTTTTGCTGTCATTAGTGTATTTTAGCAAAATGAAGATGATTCAAGCATTAATTTCATTGTGCTTTTGCTCATTTTGAAGATTTTGACATTTTCACCTGAAGTGTACAATCGGGCTGAAAATGCATTTAAAGCCATAAAAAGTTCATTTTGGCTCTCACACCTTAACTAAATGTTGTAGACTCAAACTTTTTGCTGTCATTAGTGTATGTTAGCAAAATGAAGATGATTCAAGCATTAATTTCATTGTGCTTTTGCTCATTTTGAAGATTTTGACATTTTCACCTGAAGTGTACAATTAGGGGCTGAAAACGCGTTTAAAGCAATAAAAAGTTCATTTTGGCTCTCACACCTTAACTAAATGTTGTAGACTCAAACTTTTTGCTGTCATTAGTGTATTTTAGCAAAATGAAGATGATTCAAGCATTAATTTCATTGTGCTTTTGCTCATTTTGAAGATTTTGACATTTTCACCTGAAGTGTACAATTAGGGGCTGAAAACGCGTTTAAAGCAATAAAAAGTTCATTTTGGCTCTCACACCTTAACTAAATGTTGTAGACTCAAACTTTTTGCTGTCATTAGTATATTTTAGCAAAATGAAGATGATTGAAGCATTAATTTTATTGTGCTTTTGCTCATTTTGAAGATTTTGACATTTTCACCTGAAGTGTACAATCGGGCTGAAAATGCATTTAAAGCCATAAAAAGTTCATTTTGGCTCTCACACCTTAACTAAATGTTGTAGACTCAAACTTTTTGCTGTCATTAGTGTATTTTAGCAAAATGAAGATGATTCAAGCATTAATTTCATTGTGCTTTTGCTCATTTTGAAGATTTTGACATTTTCACCTGAAGTGTACAATCGGGCTGAAAATGCATTTAAAGCCATAAAAAGTTCATTTTGGCTCTCACACCTTAACTAAATGTTGTAGACTCAAACTTTTTGCTGTCATTAGTGTATTTTAGCAAAATGAAGATGATTCAAGCATTAATTTCATTGTGCTTTTGCTCATTTTGAAGATTTTGACATTTTCACCTGAAGTGTACAATTAGGGGCTGAAAACGCGTTTAAAGCAATAAAAAGTTCATTTTGGCTCTCACACCTTAACTAAATGTTGTAGACTCAAACTTTTTGCTGTCATTAGTGTATGTTAGCAAAATGAAGATGATTCAAGCATTAATTTCATTGTGCTTTTGCTCATTTTGAAGATTTTGACATTTTCACCTGAAGTGTACAATCAGGCTGAAAATGCATTTAAAGCCATAAAAAGTTCATTTTGGCTCTCACACCTTAACTAAATGTTGTAGTCTCAAACTTTTTGCTGTCATTAGTGTATTTTAGCAAAATGAAGATGATTCAAGCATTAATTTCATTGTGCTTTTGCTCATTTTGAAGATTTTGACATTTTCACCTGAAGTGTACAATCGGGCTGAAAATGCATTTAAAGCCATAAAAAGTTCATTTTGGCTCTCACACCTTAACTAAATGTTGTAGACTCAAACTTTTTGCTGTCATTAGTGTATGTTAGCAAAATGAAGATGATTCAACCATTAATTTCATTGTGCTTTTGCTCATTTTGAAGATTTTGACATTTTCACCTGAAGTGTACAATCAGGCTGAAAATGCATTTAAAGCCATAAAAAGTTCATTTTGGCTCTCACACCTTAACTAAATGTTGTAGACTCAAACTTTTTGCTGTCATTAGTGTATTTTAGCAAAATGAAGATGATTCAAGCATTAATTTCATTGTGCTTTTGCTCATTTTGAAGATTTTGACATTTTCACCTGAAGTGTACAATCGGGCTGAAAATGCATTTAAAGCCATAAAAAGTTCATTTTGGCTCTCACACCTTAACTAAATGTTGTAGACTCAAACTTTTTGCTGTCATTAGTGTATTTTAGCAAAATGAAGATGATTCAAGCATTAATTTCATTGTGCTTTTGCTCATTTTGAAGATTTTGACATTTTCACCTGAAGTGTACAATTAGGGGCTGAAAACGCGTTTAAAGCAATAAAAAGTTCATTTTGGCTCTCACACCTTAACTAAATGTTGTAGACTCAAACTTTTTGCTGTCATTAGTGTATGTTAGCAAAATGAAGATGATTCAAGCATTAATTTCATTGTGCTTTTGCTCATTTTGAAGATTTTGACATTTTCACCTGAAGTGTACAATCAGGCTGAAAATGCATTTAAAGCCATAAAAAGTTCATTTTGGCTCTCACACCTTAACTAAATGTTGTAGACTCAAACTTTTTGCTGTCATTAGTGTATTTTAGCAAAATGAAGATGATTCAAGCATTAATTTCATTGTGCTTTTGCTCATTTTGAAGATTTTGACATTTTCACCTGAAGTGTACAATCGGGCTGAAAATGCATTTAAAGCCATAAAAAGTTCATTTTGGCTCTCACACCTTAACTAAATGTTGTAGACTCAAACTTTTTGCTGTCATTAGTGTATGTTAGCAAAATGAAGATGATTCAACCATTAATTTCATTGTGCTTTTGCTCATTTTGAAGATTTTGACATTTTCACCTGAAGTGTACAATCAGGCTGAAAATGCATTTAAAGCCATAAAAAGTTCATTTTGGCTCTCACACCTTAACTAAATGTTGTAGACTCAAACTTTTTGCTGTCATTAGTGTATTTTAGCAAAATGAAGATGATTCAAGCATTAATTTCATTGTGCTTTTGCTCATTTTGAAGATTTTGACATTTTCACCTGAAGTGTACAATCGGGCTGAAAATGCATTTAAAGCCATAAAAAGTTCATTTTGGCTCTCACACCTTAACTAAATGTTGTAGACTCAAACTTTTTGCTGTCATTAGTGTATTTTAGCAAAATGAAGATGATTCAAGCATTAATTTCATTGTGCTTTTGCTCATTTTGAAGATTTTGACATTTTCACCTGAAGTGTACAATCGGGCTGAAAATGCATTTAAAGCCATAAAAAGTTCATTTTGGCTCTCACACCTTAACTAAATGTTGTAGACTCAAACTTTTTGCTGTCATTAGTGTATTTTAGCAAAATGAAGATGATTCAAGCATTAATTTCATTGTGCTTTTGCTCATTTTGAAGATTTTGACATTTTCACCTGAAGTGTACAATTAGGGGCTGAAAACGCGTTTAAAGCAATAAAAAGTTCATTTTGGCTCTCACACCTTAACTAAATGTTGTAGACTCAAACTTTTTGCTGTCATTAGTGTATTTTAGCAAAATGAAGATGATTCAAGCATTAATTTCATTGTGCTTTTGCTCATTTTGAAGATTTTGACATTTTCACCTGAAGTGTACAATTAGGGGCTGAAAACGCGTTTAAAGCAATAAAAAGTTCATTTTGGCTCTCACACCTTAACTAAATGTTGTAGACTCAAACTTTTTGCTGTCATTAGTGTATGTTAGCAAAATGAAGATGATTCAAGCATTAATTTCATTGTGCTTTTGCTCATTTTGAAGATTTTGACATTTTCACCTGAAGTGTACAATTAGGGGCTGAAAACGCGTTTAAAGCAATAAAAAGTTCATTTTGGCTCTCACACCTTAACTAAATGTTGTAGACTCAAACTTTTTGCTGTCATTAGTGTATTTTAGCAAAATGAAGATGATTCAAGCATTAATTTCATTGTGCTTTTGCTCATTTTGAAGATTTTGACATTTTCACCTGAAGTGTACAATTAGGGGCTGAAAACGCGTTTAAAGCAATAAAAAGTTCATTTTGGCTCTCACACCTTAACTAAATGTTGTAGACTCAAACTTTTTGCTGTCATTAGTATATTTTAGCAAAATGAAGATGATTGAAGCATTAATTTTATTGTGCTTTTGCTCATTTTGAAGATTTTGACATTTTCACCTGAAGTGTACAATTAGGGGCTGAAAATGCATTTAAAGCCATAAAAAGTTCATTTTGGCTCTCACACCTTAACTAAATGTTGTAGACTCAAACTTTTTGCTGTCATTAGTGTATTTTAGCAAAATGAAGATGATTCAAGCATTAATTTCATTGTGCTTTTGCTCATTTTGAAGATTTTGACATTTTCACCTGAAGTGTACAATCGGGCTGAAAATGCATTTAAAGCCATAAAAAGTTCATTTTGGCTCTCACACCTTAACTAAATGTTGTAGACTCAAACTTTTTGCTGTCATTAGTGTATTTTAGCAAAATGAAGATGATTCAAGCATTAATTTCATTGTGCTTTTGCTCATTTTGAAGATTTTGACATTTTCACCTGAAGTGTACAATCGGGCTGAAAATGCATTTAAAGCCATAAAAAGTTCATTTTGGCTCTCACACCTTAACTAAATGTTGTAGACTCAAACTTTTTGCTGTCATTAGTGTATTTTAGCAAAATGAAGATGATTCAAGCATTAATTTCATTGTGCTTTTGCTCATTTTGAAGATTTTGACATTTTCACCTGAAGTGTACAATTAGGGGCTGAAAACGCGTTTAAAGCAATAAAAAGTTCATTTTGGCTCTCACACCTTAACTAAATGTTGTAGACTCAAACTTTTTGCTGTCATTAGTGTATGTTAGCAAAATGAAGATGATTCAACCATTAATTTCATTGTGCTTTTGCTCATTTTGAAGATTTTGACATTTTCACCTGAAGTGTACAATCAGGCTGAAAATGCATTTAAAGCCATAAAAAGTTCATTTTGGCTCTCACACCTTAACTAAATGTTGTAGACTCAAACTTTTTGCTGTCATTAGTGTATTTTAGCAAAATGAAGATGATTCAAGCATTAATTTCATTGTGCTTTTGCTCATTTTGAAGATTTTGACATTTTCACCTGAAGTGTACAATCGGGCTGAAAATGCATTTAAAGCCATAAAAAGTTCATTTTGGCTCTCACACCTTAACTAAATGTTGTAGACTCAAACTTTTTGCTGTCATTAGTGTATGTTAGCAAAATGAAGATGATTCAACCATTAATTTCATTGTGCTTTTGCTCATTTTGAAGATTTTGACATTTTCACCTGAAGTGTACAATCAGGCTGAAAATGCATTTAAAGCCATAAAAAGTTCATTTTGGCTCTCACACCTTAACTAAATGTTGTAGACTCAAACTTTTTGCTGTCATTAGTGTATTTTAGCAAAATGAAGATGATTCAAGCATTAATTTCATTGTGCTTTTGCTCATTTTGAAGATTTTGACATTTTCACCTGAAGTGTACAATCGGGCTGAAAATGCATTTAAAGCCATAAAAAGTTCATTTTGGCTCTCACACCTTAACTAAATGTTGTAGACTCAAACTTTTTGCTGTCATTAGTGTATTTTAGCAAAATGAAGATGATTCAAGCATTAATTTCATTGTGCTTTTGCTCATTTTGAAGATTTTGACATTTTCACCTGAAGTGTACAATCAGGCTGAAAATGCATTTAAAGCCATAAAAAGTTCATTTTGGCTCTCACACCTTAACTAAATGTTGTAGACTCAAACTTTTTGCTGTCATTAGTGTATGTTAGCAAAATGAAGATGATTCAACCATTAATTTCATTGTGCTTTTGCTCATTTTGAAGATTTTGACATTTTCACCTGAAGTGTACAATCAGGCTGAAAATGCATTTAAAGCCATAAAAAGTTCATTTTGGCTCTCACACCTTAACTAAATGTTGTAGACTCAAACTTTTTGCTGTCATTAGTGTATTTTAGCAAAATGAAGATGATTCAAGCATTAATTTTATTGTGCTTTTGCTCATTTTGAAGATTTTGACATTTTCACCTGAAGTGTACAATTAGGGGCTGAAAATGCATTTAAAGCCATAAAAAGTTCATTTTGGCTCTCACACCTTAACTAAATGTTGTAGACTCAAACTTTTTGCTGTCATTAGTGTATTTTAGCAAAATGAAGATGATTCAAGCATTAATTTCATTGTGCTTTTGCTCATTTTGAAGATTTTGACATTTTCACCTGAAGTGTACAATCGGGCTGAAAATGCATTTAAAGCCATAAAAAGTTCATTTTGGCTCTCACACCTTAACTAAATGTTGTAGACTCAAACTTTTTGCTGTCATTAGTGTATTTTAGCAAAATGAAGATGATTCAAGCATTAATTTCATTGTGCTTTTGCTCATTTTGAAGATTTTGACATTTTCACCTGAAGTGTACAATCGGGCTGAAAATGCATTTAAAGCCATAAAAAGTTCATTTTGGCTCTCACACCTTAACTAAATGTTGTAGACTCAAACTTTTTGCTGTCATTAGTGTATTTTAGCAAAATGAAGATGATTCAAGCATTAATTTCATTGTGCTTTTGCTCATTTTGAAGATTTTGACATTTTCACCTGAAGTGTACAATTAGGGGCTGAAAACGCGTTTAAAGCAATAAAAAGTTCATTTTGGCTCTCACACCTTAACTAAATGTTGTAGACTCAAACTTTTTGCTGTCATTAGTGTATGTTAGCAAAATGAAGATGATTCAAGCATTAATTTCATTGTGCTTTTGCTCATTTTGAAGATTTTGACATTTTCACCTGAAGTGTACAATCAGGCTGAAAATGCATTTAAAGCCATAAAAAGTTCATTTTGGCTCTCACACCTTAACTAAATGTTGTAGACTCAAACTTTTTGCTGTCATTAGTGTATTTTAGCAAAATGAAGATGATTCAAGCATTAATTTCATTGTGCTTTTGCTCATTTTGAAGATTTTGACATTTTCACCTGAAGTGTACAATCGGGCTGAAAATGCATTTAAAGCCATAAAAAGTTCATTTTGGCTCTCACACCTTAACTAAATGTTGTAGACTCAAACTTTTTGCTGTCATTAGTGTATGTTAGCAAAATGAAGATGATTCAACCATTAATTTCATTGTGCTTTTGCTCATTTTGAAGATTTTGACATTTTCACCTGAAGTGTACAATCAGGCTGAAAATGCATTTAAAGCCATAAAAAGTTCATTTTGGCTCTCACACCTTAACTAAATGTTGTAGACTCAAACTTTTTGCTGTCATTAGTGTATTTTAGCAAAATGAAGATGATTCAAGATTTAATTTCATTGTGCTTTTGCTCATTTTGAAGATTTTGACATTTTCACCTGAAGTGTAAAATCGGGCTGAAAATGCATTTAAAGCCATAAAAAGTTCATTTTGGCTCTCACACCTTAACTAAATGTTGTAGACTCAAACTTTTTGCTGTCATTAGTGTATTTTAGCAAAATGAAGATGATTCAAGCATTAATTTCATTGTGCTTTTGCTCATTTTGAAGATTTTGACATTTTCACCTGAAGTGTACAATCAGGCTGAAAATGCATTTAAAGCCATAAAAAGTTCATTTTGGCTCTCACACCTTAACTAAATGTTGTAGACTCAAACTTTTTGCTGTCATTAGTGTATGTTAGCAAAATGAAGATGATTCAACCATTAATTTCATTGTGCTTTTGCTCATTTTGAAGATTTTGACATTTTCACCTGAAGTGTACAATCAGGCTGAAAATGCATTTAAAGCCATAAAAAGTTCATTTTGGCTCTCACACCTTAACTAAATGTTGTAGACTCAAACTTTTTGCTGTCATTAGTGTATGTTAGCAAAATGAAGATGATTCAAGCATTAATTTCATTGTGCTTTTGCTCATTTTGAAGATTTTGACATTTTCACCTGAAGTGTACAATCAGGCTGAAAATGCATTTAAAGCCATAAAAAGTTCATTTTGGCTCTCACACCTTAACTAAATGTTGTAGACTCAAACTTTTTGCTGTCATTAGTGTATTTTAGCAAAATGAAGATGATTCAAGCATTAATTTCATTGTGCTTTTGCTCATTTTGAAGATTTTGACATTTTCACCTGAAGTGTACAATCGGGCTGAAAATGCATTTAAAGCCATAAAAAGTTCATTTTGGCTCTCACACCTTAACTAAATGTTGTAGACTCAAACTTTTTGCTGTCATTAGTGTATTTTAGCAAAATGAAGATGATTCAAGCATTAATTTCATTGTGCTTTTGCTCATTTTGAAGATTTTGACATTTTCACCTGAAGTGTACAATTAGGGGCTGAAAACGCGTTTAAAGCAATAAAAAGTTCATTTTGGCTCTCACACCTTAACTAAATGTTGTAGACTCAAACTTTTTGCTGTCATTAGTGTATGTTAGCAAAATGAAGATGATTCAACCATTAATTTCATTGTGCTTTTGCTCATTTTGAAGATTTTGACATTTTCACCTGAAGTGTACAATCAGGCTGAAAATGCATTTAAAGCCATAAAAAGTTCATTTTGGCTCTCACACCTTAACTAAATGTTGTAGACTCAAACTTTTTGCTGTCATTAGTGTATTTTAGCAAAATGAAGATGATTCAAGCATTAATTTCATTGTGCTTTTGCTCATTTTGAAGATTTTGACATTTTCACCTGAAGTGTACAATCGGGCTGAAAATGCATTTAAAGCCATAAAAAGTTCATTTTGGCTCTCACACCTTAACTAAATGTTGTAGACTCAAACTTTTTGCTGTCATTAGTGTATTTTAGCAAAATGAAGATGATTCAAGCATTAATTTCATTGTGCTTTTGCTCATTTTGAAGATTTTGACATTTTCACCTGAAGTGTACAATTAGGGGCTGAAAACGCGTTTAAAGCAATAAAAAGTTCATTTTGGCTCTCACACCTTAACTAAATGTTGTAGACTCAAACTTTTTGCTGTCATTAGTGTATGTTAGCAAAATGAAGATGATTCAAGCATTAATTTCATTGTGCTTTTGCTCATTTTGAAGATTTTGACATTTTCACCTGAAGTGTACAATCAGGCTGAAAATGCATTTAAAGCCATAAAAAGTTCATTTTGGCTCTCACACCTTAACTAAATGTTGTAGACTCAAACTTTTTGCTGTCATTAGTGTAATTTAGCAAAATGAAGATGATTCAAGCATTAATTTCATTGTGCTTTTGCTCATTTTGAAGATTTTGACATTTTCACCTGAAGTGTACAATCGGGCTGAAAATGCATTTAAAGCCATAAAAAGTTCATTTTGGCTCTCACACCTTAACTAAATGTTGTAGACTCAAACTTTTTGCTGTCATTAGTGTATGTTAGCAAAATGAAGATGATTCAACCATTAATTTCATTGTGCTTTTGCTCATTTTGAAGATTTTGACATTTTCACCTGAAGTGTACAATCAGGCTGAAAATGCATTTAAAGCCATAAAAAGTTCATTTTGGCTCTCACACCTTAACTAAATGTTGTAGACTCAAACTTTTTGCTGTCATTAGTGTATTTTAGCAAAATGAAGATGATTCAAGCATTAATTTCATTGTGCTTTTGCTCATTTTGAAGATTTTGACATTTTCACCTGAAGTGTACAATCGGGCTGAAAATGCATTTAAAGCCATAAAAAGTTCATTTTGGCTCTCACACCTTAACTAAATGTTGTAGACTCAAACTTTTTGCTGTCATTAGTGTATGTTAGCAAAATGAAGATGATTCAACCATTAATTTCATTGTGCTTTTGCTCATTTTGAAGATTTTGACATTTTCACCTGAAGTGTACAATCAGGCTGAAAATGCATTTAAAGCCATAAAAAGTTCATTTTGGCTCTCACACCTTAACTAAATGTTGTAGACTCAAACTTTTTGCTGTCATTAGTGTATTTTAGCAAAATGAAGATGATTCAAGCATTAATTTCATTGTGCTTTTGCTCATTTTGAAGATTTTGACATTTTCACCTGAAGTGTACAATCGGGCTGAAAATGCATTTAAAGCCATAAAAAGTTCATTTTGGCTCTCACACCTTAACTAAATGTTGTAGACTCAAACTTTTTGCTGTCAATAGTGTATTTTAGCAAAATGAAGATGATTCAAGCATTAATTTCATTGTGCTTTTGCTCATTTTGAAGATTTTGACATTTTCACCTGAAGTGTACAATCAGGCTGAAAATGCATTTAAAGCCATAAAAAGTTCATTTTGGCTCTCACACCTTAACTAAATGTTGTAGACTCAAACTTTTTGCTGTCATTAGTGTATTTTAGCAAAATGAAGATGATTCAAGCATTAATTTCATTGTGCTTTTGCTCATTTTGAAGATTTTGACATTTTCACCTGAAGTGTACAATCGGGCTGAAAATGCATTTAAAGCCATAAAAAGTTCATTTTGGCTCTCACACCTTAACTAAATGTTGTAGACTCAAACTTTTTGCTGTCATTAGTGTATTTTAGCAAAATGAAGATGATTCAAGCATTAATTTCATTGTGCTTTTGCTCATTTTGAAGATTTTGACATTTTCACCTGAAGTGTACAATTAGGGGCTGAAAACGCGTTTAAAGCAATAAAAAGTTCATTTTGGCTCTCACACCTTAACTAAATGTTGTAGACTCAAACTTTTTGCTGTCATTAGTGTATGTTAGCAAAATGAAGATGATTCAACCATTAATTTCATTGTGCTTTTGCTCATTTTGAAGATTTTGACATTTTCACCTGAAGTGTACAATCAGGCTGAAAATGCATTTAAAGCCATAAAAAGTTCATTTTGGCTCTCACACCTTAACTAAATGTTGTAGACTCAAACTTTTTGCTGTCATTAGTGTATTTTAGCAAAATGAAGATGATTCAAGCATTAATTTCATTGTGCTTTTGCTCATTTTGAAGATTTTGACATTTTCACCTGAAGTGTACAATCGGGCTGAAAATGCATTTAAAGCCATAAAAAGTTCATTTTGGCTCTCACACCTTAACTAAATGTTGTAGACTCAAACTTTTTGCTGTCATTAGTGTATTTTAGCAAAATGAAGATGATTCAAGCATTAATTTCATTGTGCTTTTGCTCATTTTGAAGATTTTGACATTTTCACCTGAAGTGTACAATTAGGGGCTGAAAACGCGTTTAAAGCAATAAAAAGTTCATTTTGGCTCTCACACCTTAACTAAATGTTGTAGACTCAAACTTTTTGCTGTCATTAGTGTATGTTAGCAAAATGAAGATGATTCAAGCATTAATTTCATTGTGCTTTTGCTCATTTTGAAGATTTTGACATTTTCACCTGAAGTGTACAATCAGGCTGAAAATGCATTTAAAGCCATAAAAAGTTCATTTTGGCTCTCACACCTTAACTAAATGTTGTAGACTCAAACTTTTTGCTGTCATTAGTGTATTTTAGCAAAATGAAGATGATTCAAGCATTAATTTCATTGTGCTTTTGCTCATTTTGAAGATTTTGACATTTTCACCTGAAGTGTACAATCGGGCTGAAAATGCATTTAAAGCCATAAAAAGTTCATTTTGGCTCTCACACCTTAACTAAATGTTGTAGACTCAAACTTTTTGCTGTCATTAGTGTATTTTAGCAAAATGAAGATGATTCAAGCATTAATTTCATTGTGCTTTTGCTCATTTTGAAGATTTTGACATTTTCACCTGAAGTGTACAATTAGGGGCTGAAAACGCGTTTAAAGCAATAAAAAGTTCATTTTGGCTCTCACACCTTAACTAAATGTTGTAGACTCAAACTTTTTGCTGTCATTAGTGTATGTTAGCAAAATGAAGATGATTCAACCATTAATTTCATTGTGCTTTTGCTCATTTTGAAGATTTTGACATTTTCACCTGAAGTGTACAATCAGGCTGAAAATGCATTTAAAGCCATAAAAAGTTCATTTTGGCTCTCACACCTTAACTAAATGTTGTAGACTCAAACTTTTTGCTGTCATTAGTGTATTTTAGCAAAATGAAGATGATTCAAGCATTAATTTCATTGTGCTTTTGCTCATTTTGAAGATTTTGACATTTTCACCTGAAGTGTACAATCGGGCTGAAAATGCATTTAAAGCCATAAAAAGTTCATTTTGGCTCTCACACCTTAACTAAATGTTGTAGACTCAAACTTTTTGCTGTCATTAGTGTATTTTAGCAAAATGAAGATGATTCAAGCATTAATTTCATTGTGCTTTTGCTCATTTTGAAGATTTTGACATTTTCACCTGAAGTGTACAATTAGGGGCTGAAAACGCGTTTAAAGCAATAAAAAGTTCATTTTGGCTCTCACACCTTAACTAAATGTTGTAGACTCAAACTTTTTGCTGTCATTAGTGTATTTTAGCAAAATGAAGATGATTCAAGCATTAATTTCATTGTGCTTTTGCTCATTTTGAAGATTTTGACATTTTCACCTGAAGTGTACAATCAGGCTGAAAATGCATTTAAAGCCATAAAAAGTTCATTTTGGCTCTCACACCTTAACTAAATGTTGTAGACTCAAACTTTTTGCTGTCATTAGTGTATTTTAGCAAAATGAAGATGATTCAAGCATTAATTTCATTGTGCTTTTGCTCATTTTGAAGATTTTGACATTTTCACCTGAAGTGTACAATCGGGCTGAAAATGCATTTAAAGCCATAAAAAGTTCATTTTGGCTCTCACACCTTAACTAAATGTTGTAGACTCAAACTTTTTGCTGTCATTAGTGTATTTTAGCAAAATGAAGATGATTCAAGGATTAATTTCATTGTGCTTTTGCTCATTTTGAAGATTTTGACATTTTCACCTGAAGTGTACAATCAGGCTGAAAATGCATTTAAAGCCATAAAAAGTTCATTTTGGCTCTCACACCTTAACTAAATGTTGTAGACTCAAACTTTTTGCTGTCATTAGTGTATTTTAGCAAAATGAAGATGATTCAAGCATTAATTTCATTGTGCTTTTGCTCATTTTGAAGATTTTGACATTTTCACCTGAAGTGTACAATTAGGGGCTGAAAACGCGTTTAAAGCAATAAAAAGTTCATTTTGGCTCTCACACCTTAACTAAATGTTGTAGACTCAAACTTTTTGCTGTCATTAGTGTATGTTAGCAAAATGAAGATGATTCAACCATTAATTTCATTGTGCTTTTGCTCATTTTGAAGATTTTGACATTTTCACCTGAAGTGTACAATCAGGCTGAAAATGCATTTAAAGCCATAAAAAGTTCATTTTGGCTCTCACACCTTAACTAAATGTTGTAGACTCAAATTTTTGCTGTCATTAGTGTATTTTAGCAAAATGAAGATGATTCAAGCATTAATTTCATTGTGCTTTTGCTCATTTTGAAGATTTTGACATTTTCACCTGAAGTGTACAATCGGGCTGAAAATGCATTTAAAGCCATAAAAAGTTCATTTTGGCTCTCACACCTTAACTAAATGTTGTAGACTCAAACTTTTTGCTGTCATTAGTGTATTTTAGCAAAATGAAGATGATTCAAGCATTAATTTCATTGTGCTTTTGCTCATTTTGAAGATTTTGACATTTTCACCTGAAGTGTACAATTAGGGGCTGAAAACGCGTTTAAAGCAATAAAAAGTTCATTTTGGCTCTCACACCTTAACTAAATGTTGTAGACTCAAACTTTTTGCTGTCATTAGTGTATTTTAGCAAAATGAAGATGATTCAAGCATTAATTTCATTGTGCTTTTGCTCATTTTGAAGATTTTGACATTTTCACCTGAAGTGTACAATCAGGCTGAAAATGCATTTAAAGCCATAAAAAGTTCATTTTGGCTCTCACACCTTAACTAAATGTTGTAGACTCAAACTTTTTGCTGTCATTAGTGTATTTTAGCAAAATGAAGATGATTCAAGCATTAATTTCATTGTGCTTTTGCTCATTTTGAAGATTTTGACATTTTCACCTGAAGTGTACAATCGGGCTGAAAATGCATTTAAAGCCATAAAAAGTTCATTTTGGCTCTCACACCTTAACTAAATGTTGTAGACTCAAACTTTTTGCTGTCATTAGTGTATTTTAGCAAAATGAAGATGATTCAAGCATTAATTTCATTGTGCTTTTGCTCATTTTGAAGATTTTGACATTTTCACCTGAAGTGTACAATCGGGCTGAAAATGCATTTAAAGCCATAAAAAGTTCATTTTGGCTCTCACACCTTAACTAAATGTTGTAAAATCAAAATTTTTGCTGTCATTAGTGTATGTTAGCAAAATGAAGATGATTCAAGCATTAATTTCATTGTGCATTTGCTCATTTTGAAGATTTTGACATTTTCACCTGAAGTGTACAATTAGGGGCTGAAAACGCGTTTAAAGCAATAAAAAGTTCATTTTGGCTCTCACACCTTAACTAAATGTTGTAGACTCAAACTTTTTGCTGTCATTAGTATATTTTAGCAAAATGAAGATGATTCAAGCATTAATTTTATTGTGCTTTTGCTCATTTTGAAGATTTTGACATTTTCACCTGAAGTGTACAATCGGGCTGAAAATGCATTTAAAGCCATAAAAAGTTCATTTTGGCTCTCACACCTTAACTAAATGTTGTAGACTCAAACTTTTTGCTGTCATTAGTGTATGTTAGCAAAATGAAGATGATTCAAGCATTAATTTCATTGTGCTTTTGCTCATTTTGAAGATTTTGACATTTTCACCTGAAGTGTACAATCAGGCTGAAAATAAATTTAAAGCCATAAAAAGTTCATTTTGGCTCTCACACCTTAACTAAATGTTGTAGACTCAAACTTTTTGCTGTCATTAGTGTATTTTAGCAAAATGAAGATGATTCAAGCATTAATTTCATTGTGCTTTTGCTCATTTTGAAGATTTTGACATTTTCACCTGAAGTGTACAATCAGGCTGAAAATGCATTTAAAGCCATAAAAAGTTCATTTTGGCTCTCACACCTTAACTAAATGTTGTAGACTCAAACTTTTTGCTGTCATTAGTGTATTTTAGCAAAATGAAGATGATTCAAGCATTAATTTCATTGTGCTTTTGCTCATTTTGAAGATTTTGACATTTTCACCTGAAGTGTACAATCGGGCTGAAAATGCATTTAAAGCCATAAAAAGTTCATTTTGGCTCTCACACCTTAACTAAATGTTGTAGACTCAAACTTTTTGCTGTCATTAGTGTATTTTAGCAAAATGAAGATGATTCAAGCATTAATTTCATTGTGCTTTTGCTCATTTTGAAGATTTTGACATTTTCACCTGAAGTGTACAATCGGGCTGAAAATGCATTTAAAGCCATAAAAAGTTCATTTTGGCTCTCACACCTTAACTAAATGTTGTAAAATCAAAATTTTTGCTGTCATTAGTGTATGTTAGCAAAATGAAGATGATTCAAGCATTAATTTCATTGTGCATTTGCTCATTTTGAAGATTTTGACATTTTCACCTGAAGTGTACAATTAGGGGCTGAAAACGCTTTTAAAGCAATAAAAAGTTCATTTTGGCTCTCACACCTTAACTAAATGTTGTAGACTCAAACTTTTTGCTGTCATTAGTATATTTTAGCAAAATGAAGATGATTCAAGCATTAATTTTATTGTGCTTTTGCTCATTTTGAAGATTTTGACATTTTCACCTGAAGTGTACAATCGGGCTGAAAATGCATTTAAAGCCATAAAAAGTTCATTTTGGCTCTCACACCTTAACTAAATGTTGTAGACTCAAACTTTTTGCTGTCATTAGTGTATGTTAGCAAAATGAAGATGATTCAAGCATTAATTTCATTGTGCTTTTGCTCATTTTGAAGATTTTGACATTTTCACCTGAAGTGTACAATCAGGCTGAAAATGCATTTAAAGCCATAAAAAGTTCGTTTTGGCTCTCACACCTTAACTAAATGTTGTAGACTCAAACTTTTTGCTGTCATTAGTGTATTTTAGCAAAATGAAGATGATTCAAGCATTAATTTCATTGTGCTTTTGCTCATTTTGAAGATTTTGACATTTTCACCTGAAGTGTACAATTAGGGGCTGAAAACGCGTTTAAAGCAATAAAAAGTTCATTTTGGCTCTCACACCTTAACTAAATGTTGTAGACTCAAACTTTTTGCTGTCATTAGTGTATTTTAGCAAAATGAAGATGATTCAAGCATTAATTTCATTGTGCTTTTGCTCATTTTGAAGATTTTGACATTTTCACCTGAAGTGTACAATTAGGGGCTGAAAACGCGTTTAAAGCAATAAAAAGTTCATTTTGGCTCTCACACCTTAACTAAATGTTGTAGACTCAAACTTTTTGCTGTCATTAGTATATTTTAGCAAAATGAAGATGATTGAAGCATTAATTTTATTGTGCTTTTGCTCATTTTGAAGATTTTGACATTTTCACCTGAAGTGTACAATTAGGGGCTGAAAACGCGTTTAAAGCAATAAAAAGTTCATTTTGGCTCTCACACCTTAACTAAATGTTGTAGACTCAAACTTTTTGCTGTCATTAGTGTATTTTAGCAAAATGAAGATGATTCAAGCATTAATTTCATTGTGCTTTTGCTCATTTTGAAGATTTTGACATTTTCACCTGAAGTGTACAATTAGGGGCTGAAAACGCGTTTAAAGCAATAAAAAGTTCATTTTGGCTCTCACACCTTAACTAAATGTTGTAGACTCAAACTTTTTGCTGTCATTAGTGTATTTTAGCAAAATGAAGATGATTCAAGCATTAATTTCATTGTGCTTTTGCTCATTTTGAAGATTTTGACATTTTCACCTGAAGTGTACAATCAGGCTGAAAATGCATTTAAAGCCATAAAAAGTTCATTTTGGCTCTCACACCTTAACTAAATGTTGTAGACTCAAACTTTTTGCTGTCATTAGTGTATTTTAGCAAAATGAAGATGATTCAAGCATTAATTTCATTGTGCTTTTGCTCATTTTGAAGATTTTGACATTTTCACCTGAAGTGTACAATCAGGCTGAAAATGCATTTAAAGCCATAAAAAGTTCATTTTGGCTCTCACACCTTAACTAAATGTTGTAGACTCAAACATTTTGCTGTCATTAGTGTATTTTAGCAAAATGAAGATGATTCCAGCATTAATTTCATTGTGCTTTTGCTCATTTTGAAGATTTTGACATTTTCACCTGAAGTGTACAATTAGGGGCTGAAAACGCGTTTAAAGCAATAAAAAGTTCATTTTGGCTCTCACACCTTAACTAAATGTTGTAGACTCAAACTTTTTGCTGTCATTAGTGTATTTTAGCAAAATGAAGATGATTCCAGCATTAATTTCATTGTGCTTTTGCTCATTTTGAAGATTTTGACATTTTCACCTGAAGTGTACAATTAGGGGCTGAAAACGCGTTTAAAGCAATAAAAAGTTCATTTTGGCTCTCACACCTTAACTAAATGTTGTAGACTCAAACTTTTTGCTGTCATTAGTGTATGTTAGCAAAATGAAGATGATTCAAGCATTAATTTCATTGTGCTTTTGCTCATTTTGAAGATTTTGACATTTTCACCTGAAGTGTACAATCAGGCTGAAAATGCATTTAAAGCCATAAAAAGTTCATTTTGGCTCTCACACCTTAACTAAATGTTGTAGACTCAAACGTTTTGCTGTCATTAGTGTATTTTAGCAAAATGAAGATGATTCAAGCATTAATTTCATTGTGCTTTTGCTCATTTTGAAGATTTTGACATTTTCACCTGAAGTGTACAATCGGGCTGAAAATGCATTTAAAGCCATAAAAAGTTCATTTTGGCTCTCACACCTTAACTAAATGTTGTAGACTCAAACTTTTTGCTGTCATTAGTGTATGTTAGCAAAATGAAGATGATTCAAGCATTAATTTCATTGTGCTTTTGCTCATTTTGAAGATTTTGACATTTTCACCTGAAATGTACAATCGGGCTGAAAATGCATTTAAAGCCATAAAAAGTTCATTTTGGCTCTCACACCTTAACTAAATGTTGTAGACTCAAACTTTTTGCTGTCATTAGTGTATTTTAGCAAAATGAAGATGATTCAAGCATTAATTTCATTGTGCTTTTGCTCATTTTGAAGATTTTGACATTTTCACCTGAAGTGTACAATCGGGCTGAAAATGCATTTAAAGCCATAAAAAGTTCATTTTGGCTCTCACACCTTAACTAAATGTTGTAAAATCAAAATTTTTGCTGTCATTAGTGTATGTTAGCAAAATGAAGATGATTCAAGCATTAATTTCATTGTGCATTTGCTCAATTTGAAGATTTTGACATTTTCACCTGAAGTGTACAATTAGGGGCTGAAAACGCTTTTAAAGCAATAAAAAGTTCATTTTGGCTCTCACACCTTAACTAAATGTTGTAGACTCAAACTTTTTGCTGTCATTAGTATATTTTAGCAAAATGAAGATGATTCAAGCATTAATTTTATTGTGCTTTTGCTCATTTTGAAGATTTTGACATTTTCACCTGAAGTGTACAATCGGGCTGAAAATGCATTTAAAGCCATAAAAAGTTCATTTTGGCTCTCACACCTTAACTAAATGTTGTAGACTCAAACTTTTTGCTGTCATTAGTGTATGTTAGCAAAATGAAGATGATTCAAGCATTAATTTCATTGTGCTTTTGCTCATTTTGAAGATTTTGACATTTTCACCTGAAGTGTACAATCAGGCTGAAAATGCATTTAAAGCCATAAAAAGTTCGTTTTGGCTCTCACACCTTAACTAAATGTTGTAGACTCAAACTTTTTGCTGTCATTAGTGTATTTTAGCAAAATGAAGATGATTCAAGCATTAATTTCATTGTGCTTTTGCTCATTTTGAAGATTTTGACATTTTCACCTGAAGTGTACAATTAGGGGCTGAAAACGCGTTTAAAGCAATAAAAAGTTCATTTTGGCTCTCACACCTTAACTAAATGTTGTAGACTCAAACTTTTTGCTGTCATTAGTGTATTTTAGCAAAATGAAGATGATTCAAGCATTAATTTCATTGTGCTTTTGCTCATTTTGAAGATTTTGACATTTTCACCTGAAGTGTACAATTAGGGGCTGAAAACGCGTTTAAAGCAATAAAAAGTTCATTTTGGCTCTCACACCTTAACTAAATGTTGTAGACTCAAACTTTTTGCTGTCATTAGTATATTTTAGCAAAATGAAGATGATTGAAGCATTAATTTTATTGTGCTTTTGCTCATTTTGAAGATTTTGACATTTTCACCTGAAGTGTACAATTAGGGGCTGAAAACGCGTTTAAAGCAATAAAAAGTTCATTTTGGCTCTCACACCTTAACTAAATGTTGTAGACTCAAACTTTTTGCTGTCATTAGTGTATTTTAGCAAAATGAAGATGATTCAAGCATTAATTTCATTGTGCTTTTGCTCATTTTGAAGATTTTGACATTTTCACCTGAAGTGTACAATTAGGGGCTGAAAACGCGTTTAAAGCAATAAAAAGTTCATTTTGGCTCTCACACCTTAACTAAATGTTGTAGACTCAAACTTTTTGCTGTCATTAGTGTATTTTAGCAAAATGAAGATGATTCAAGCATTAATTTCATTGTGCTTTTGCTCATTTTGAAGATTTTGACATTTTCACCTGAAGTGTACAATCAGGCTGAAAATGCATTTAAAGCCATAAAAAGTTCATTTTGGCTCTCACACCTTAACTAAATGTTGTAGACTCAAACTTTTTGCTGTCATTAGTGTATTTTAGCAAAATGAAGATGATTCAAGCATTAATTTCATTGTGCTTTTGCTCATTTTGAAGATTTTGACATTTTCACCTGAAGTGTACAATCAGGCTGAAAATGCATTTAAAGCCATAAAAAGTTCATTTTGGCTCTCACACCTTAACTAAATGTTGTAGACTCAAACATTTTGCTGTCATTAGTGTATTTTAGCAAAATGAAGATGATTCCAGCATTAATTTCATTGTGCTTTTGCTCATTTTGAAGATTTTGACATTTTCACCTGAAGTGTACAATTAGGGGCTGAAAACGCGTTTAAAGCAATAAAAAGTTCATTTTGGCTCTCACACCTTAACTAAATGTTGTAGACTCAAACTTTTTGCTGTCATTAGTGTATTTTAGCAAAATGAAGATGATTCCAGCATTAATTTCATTGTGCTTTTGCTCATTTTGAAGATTTTGACATTTTCACCTGAAGTGTACAATTAGGGGCTGAAAACGCGTTTAAAGCAATAAAAAGTTCATTTTGGCTCTCACACCTTAACTAAATGTTGTAGACTCAAACTTTTTGCTGTCATTAGTGTATGTTAGCAAAATGAAGATGATTCAAGCATTAATTTCATTGTGCTTTTGCTCATTTTGAAGATTTTGACATTTTCACCTGAAGTGTACAATCAGGCTGAAAATGCATTTAAAGCCATAAAAAGTTCATTTTGGCTCTCACACCTTAACTAAATGTTGTAGACTCAAACGTTTTGCTGTCATTAGTGTATTTTAGCAAAATGAAGATGATTCAAGCATTAATTTCATTGTGCTTTTGCTCATTTTGAAGATTTTGACATTTTCACCTGAAGTGTACAATCGGGCTGAAAATGCATTTAAAGCCATAAAAAGTTCATTTTGGCTCTCACACCTTAACTAAATGTTGTAGACTCAAACTTTTTGCTGTCATTAGTGTATGTTAGCAAAATGAAGATGATTCAAGCATTAATTTCATTGTGCTTTTGCTCATTTTGAAGATTTTGACATTTTCACCTGAAGTGTACAATCAGGCTGAAAATGCATTTAAAGCCATAAAAAGTTCGTTTTGGCTCTCACACCTTAACTAAATGTTGTAGACTCAAACTTTTTGCTGTCATTAGTGTATTTTAGCAAAATGAAGATGATTCAAGCATTAATTTCATTGTGCTTTTGCTCATTTTGAAGATTTTGACATTTTCACCTGAAGTGTACAATTAGGGGCTGAAAACGCGTTTAAAGCAATAAAAAGTTCATTTTGGCTCTCACACCTTAACTAAATGTTGTAGACTCAAACTTTTTGCTGTCATTAGTGTATTTTAGCAAAATGAAGATGATTCAAGCATTAATTTCATTGTGCTTTTGCTCATTTTGAAGATTTTGACATTTTCACCTGAAGTGTACAATTAGGGGCTGAAAACGCGTTTAAAGCAATAAAAAGTTCATTTTGGCTCTCACACCTTAACTAAATGTTGTAGACTCAAACTTTTTGCTGTCATTAGTATATTTTAGCAAAATGAAGATGATTGAAGCATTAATTTTATTGTGCTTTTGCTCATTTTGAAGATTTTGACATTTTCACCTGAAGTGTACAATTAGGGGCTGAAAACGCGTTTAAAGCAATAAAAAGTTCATTTTGGCTCTCACACCTTAACTAAATGTTGTAGACTCAAACTTTTTGCTGTCATTAGTGTATTTTAGCAAAATGAAGATGATTCAAGCATTAATTTCATTGTGCTTTTGCTCATTTTGAAGATTTTGACATTTTCACCTGAAGTGTACAATTAGGGGCTGAAAACGCGTTTAAAGCAATAAAAAGTTCATTTTGGCTCTCACACCTTAACTAAATGTTGTAGACTCAAACTTTTTGCTGTCATTAGTGTATTTTAGCAAAATGAAGATGATTCAAGCATTAATTTCATTGTGCTTTTGCTCATTTTGAAGATTTTGACATTTTCACCTGAAGTATACAATCAGGCTGAAAATGCATTTAAAGCCATAAAAAGTTCATTTTGGCTCTCACACCTTAACTAAATGTTGTAGACTCAAACTTTTTGCTGTCATTAGTGTATTTTAGCAAAATGAAGATGATTCAAGCATTAATTTCATTGTGCTTTTGCTCATTTTGAAGATTTTGACATTTTCACCTGAAGTGTACAATTAGGGGCTGAAAACGCGTTTAAAGCAATAAAAAGTTCATTTTGGCTCTCACACCTTAACTAAATGTTGTAGACTCAAACTTTTTGCTGTCATTAGTGTATTTTAGCAAAATGAAGATGATTCAAGCATTAATTTCATTGTGCTTTTGCTCATTTTGAAGATTTTGACATTTTCACCTGAAGTGTACAATCAGGCTGAAAATGCATTTAAAGCCATAAAAAGTTCATTTTGGCTCTCACACCTTAACTAAATGTTGTAGACTCAAACTTTTTGCTGTCATTAGTGTATTTTAGCAAAATGAAGATGATTCAAGCATTAATTTCATTGTGCTTTTGCTCATTTTGAAGATTTTGACATTTTCACCTGAAGTGTACAATCAGGCTGAAAATGCATTTAAAGCCATAAAAAGTTCATTTTGGCTCTCACACCTTAACTAAATGTTGTAGACTCAAACATTTTGCTGTCATTAGTGTATTTTAGCAAAATGAAGATGATTCAAGCATTAATTTCATTGTGCTTTTGCTCATTTTGAAGATTTTGACATTTTCACCTGAAGTGTACAATTAGGGGCTGAAAACGCGTTTAAAGCAATAAAAAGTTCATTTTGGCTCTCACACCTTAACTAAATGTTGTAGACTCAAACTTTTTGCTGTCATTAGTGTATTTTAGCAAAATGAAGATGATTCAAGCATTAATTTCATTGTGCTTTTGCTCATTTTGAAGATTTTGACATTTTCACCTGAAGTGTACAATCAGGCTGAAAATGCATTTAAAGCCATAAAAAGTTCATTTTGGCTCTCACACCTTAACTAAATGTTGTAGACTCAAACTTTTTGCTGTCATTAGTGTATTTTAGCAAAATGAAGATGATTCAAGCATTAATTTCATTGTGCTTTTGCTCATTTTGAAGATTTTGACATTTTCACCTGAAGTGTACAATCGGGCTGAAAATGCATTTAAAGCCATAAAAAGTTCATTTTGGCTCTCACACCTTAACTAAATGTTGTAGACTCAAACTTTTTGCTGTCATTAGTGTATTTTAGCAAAATGAAGATGATTCAAGCATTAATTTCACTGTGCTTTTGCTCATTTTGAAGATTTTGACATTTTCACCTGAAGTGTACAATCGGGCTGAAAATGCATTTAAAGCCATAAAAAGTTCATTTTGGCTCTCACACCTTAACTAAATGTTGTAAAATCAAAATTTTTGCTGTCATTAGTGTATGTTAGCAAAATGAAGATGATTCAAGCATTAATTTCATTGTGCATTTGCTCATTTTGAAGATTTTGACATTTTCACCTGAAGTGTACAATTAGGGGCTGAAAACGCGTTTAAAGCAATAAAAAGTTCATTTTGGCTCTCACACCTTAACTAAATGTTGTAGACTCAAACTTTTTGCTGTCATTAGTATATTTTAGCAAAATGAAGATGATTCAAGCATTAATTTTATTGTGCTTTTGCTCATTTTGAAGATTTTGACATTTTCACCTGAAGTGTACAATCGGGCTGAAAATGCATTTAAAGCCATAAAAAGTTCATTTTGGCTCTCACACCTTAACTAAATGTTGTAGACTCAAACTTTTTGCTGTCATTAGTGTATGTTAGCAAAATGAAGATGATTCAAGCATTAATTTCATTGTGCTTTTGCTCATTTTGAAGATTTTGACATTTTCACCTGAAGTGTACAATCAGGCTGAAAATAAATTTAAAGCCATAAAAAGTTCATTTTGGCTCTCACACCTTAACTAAATGTTGTAGACTCAAACTTTTTGCTGTCATTAGTGTATTTTAGCAAAATGAAGATGATTCAAGCATTAATTTCATTGTGCTTTTGCTCATTTTGAAGATTTTGACATTTTCACCTGAAGTGTACAATCAGGCTGAAAATGCATTTAAAGCCATAAAAAGTTCATTTTGGCTCTCACACCTTAACTAAATGTTGTAGACTCAAACTTTTTGCTGTCATTAGTGTATTTTAGCAAAATGAAGATGATTCAAGCATTAATTTCATTGTGCTTTTGCTCATTTTGAAGATTTTGACATTTTCACCTGAAGTGTACAATCGGGCTGAAAATGCATTTAAAGCCATAAAAAGTTCATTTTGGCTCTCACACCTTAACTAAATGTTGTAGACTCAAACTTTTTGCTGTCATTAGTGTATTTTAGCAAAATGAAGATGATTCAAGCATTAATTTCATTGTGCTTTTGCTCATTTTGAAGATTTTGACATTTTCACCTGAAGTGTACAATCGGGCTGAAAATGCATTTAAAGCCATAAAAAGTTCATTTTGGCTCTCACACCTTAACTAAATGTTGTAAAATCAAAATTTTTGCTGTCATTAGTGTATGTTAGCAAAATGAAGATGATTCAAGCATTAATTTCATTGTGCATTTGCTCATTTTGAAGATTTTGACATTTTCACCTGAAGTGTACAATTAGGGGCTGAAAACGCTTTTAAAGCAATAAAAAGTTCATTTTGGCTCTCACACCTTAACTAAATGTTGTAGACTCAAACTTTTTGCTGTCATTAGTATATTTTAGCAAAATGAAGATGATTCAAGCATTAATTTTATTGTGCTTTTGCTCATTTTGAAGATTTTGACATTTTCACCTGAAGTGTACAATCGGGCTGAAAATGCATTTAAAGCCATAAAAAGTTCATTTTGGCTCTCACACCTTAACTAAATGTTGTAGACTCAAACTTTTTGCTGTCATTAGTGTATGTTAGCAAAATGAAGATGATTCAAGCATTAATTTCATTGTGCTTTTGCTCATTTTGAAGATTTTGACATTTTCACCTGAAGTGTACAATCAGGCTGAAAATGCATTTAAAGCCATAAAAAGTTCGTTTTGGCTCTCACACCTTAACTAAATGTTGTAGACTCAAACTTTTTGCTGTCATTAGTGTATTTTAGCAAAATGAAGATGATTCAAGCATTAATTTCATTGTGCTTTTGCTCATTTTGAAGATTTTGACATTTTCACCTGAAGTGTACAATTAGGGGCTGAAAACGCGTTTAAAGAATAAAAAAGTTCATTTTGGCTCTCACACCTTAACTAAATGTTGTAGACTCAAACTTTTTGCTGTCATTAGTGTATTTTAGCAAAATGAAGATGATTCAAGCATTAATTTCATTGTGCTTTTGCTCATTTTGAAGATTTTGACATTTTCACCTGAAGTGTACAATTAGGGGCTGAAAACGCGTTTAAAGCAATAAAAAGTTCATTTTGGCTCTCACACCTTAACTAAATGTTGTAGACTCAAACTTTTTGCTGTCATTAGTATATTTTAGCAAAATGAAGATGATTGAAGCATTAATTTTATTGTGCTTTTGCTCATTTTGAAGATTTTGACATTTTCACCTGAAGTGTACAATTAGGGGCTGAAAATGCATTTAAAGCCATAAAAAGTTCATTTTGGCTCTCACACCTTAACTAAATGTTGTAGACTCAAACTTTTTGCTGTCATTAGTGTATGTTAGCAAAATGAAGATGATTCAAGCATTAATTTCATTGTGCTTTTGCTCATTTTGAAGATTTTGACATTTTCACCTGAAGTGTACAATCAGGCTGAAAATGCATTTAAAGCCATAAAAAGTTCGTTTTGGCTCTCACACCTTAACTAAATGTTGTAGACTCAAACTTTTTGCTGTCATTAGTGTATTTTAGCAAAATGAAGATGATTCAAGCATTAATTTCATTGTGCTTTTGCTCATTTTGAAGATTTTGACATTTTCACCTGAAGTGTACAATTAGGGGCTGAAAACGCGTTTAAAGCAATAAAAAGTTCATTTTGGCTCTCACACCTTAACTAAATGTTGTAGACTCAAACTTTTTGCTGTCATTAGTGTATTTTAGCAAAATGAAGATGATTCAAGCATTAATTTCATTGTGCTTTTGCTCATTTTGAAGATTTTGACATTTTCACCTGAAGTGTACAATTAGGGGCTGAAAACGCGTTTAAAGCAATAAAAAGTTCATTTTGGCTCTCACACCTTAACTAAATGTTGTAGACTCAAACTTTTTGCTGTCATTAGTATATTTTAGCAAAATGAAGATGATTGAAGCATTAATTTTATTGTGCTTTTGCTCATTTTGAAGATTTTGACATTTTCACCTGAAGTGTACAATTAGGGGCTGAAAACGCGTTTAAAGCAATAAAAAGTTCATTTTGGCTCTCACACCTTAACTAAATGTTGTAGACTCAAACTTTTTGCTGTCATTAGTGTATTTTAGCAAAATGAAGATGATTCAAGCATTAATTTCATTGTGCTTTTGCTCATTTTGAAGATTTTGACATTTTCACCTGAAGTGTACAATTAGGGGCTGAAAACGCGTTTAAAGCAATAAAAAGTTCATTTTGGCTCTCACACCTTAACTAAATGTTGTAGACTCAAACTTTTTGCTGTCATTAGTGTATTTTAGCAAAATGAAGATGATTCAAGCATTAATTTCATTGTGCTTTTGCTCATTTTGAAGATTTTGACATTTTCACCTGAAGTATACAATCAGGCTGAAAATGCATTTAAAGCCATAAAAAGTTCATTTTGGCTCTCACACCTTAACTAAATGTTGTAGACTCAAACTTTTTGCTGTCATTAGTGTATTTTAGCAAAATGAAGATGATTCAAGCATTAATTTCATTGTGCTTTTGCTCATTTTGAAGATTTTGACATTTTCACCTGAAGTGTACAATCAGGCTGAAAATGCATTTAAAGCCATAAAAAGTTCATTTTGGCTCTCACACCTTAACTAAATGTTGTAGACTCAAACATTTTGCTGTCATTAGTGTATTTTAGCAAAATGAAGATGATTCCAGCATTAATTTCATTGTGCTTTTGCTCATTTTGAAGATTTTGACATTTTCACCTGAAGTGTACAATTAGGGGCTGAAAACGCGTTTAAAGCAATAAAAAGTTCATTTTGGCTCTCACACCTTAACTAAATGTTGTAGACTCAAACTTTTTGCTGTCATTAGTGTATTTTAGCAAAATGAAGATGATTCCAGCATTAATTTCATTGTGCTTTTGCTCATTTTGAAGATTTTGACATTTTCACCTGAAGTGTACAATTAGGGGCTGAAAACGCGTTTAAAGCAATAAAAAGTTCATTTTGGCTCTCACACCTTAACTAAATGTTGTAGACTCAAACTTTTTGCTGTCATTAGTGTATGTTAGCAAAATGAAGATGATTCAAGCATTAATTTCATTGTGCTTTTGCTCATTTTGAAGATTTTGACATTTTCACCTGAAGTGTACAATCAGGCTGAAAATGCATTTAAAGCCATAAAAAGTTCATTTTGGCTCTCACACCTTAACTAAATGTTGTAGACTCAAACGTTTTGCTGTCATTAGTGTATTTTAGCAAAATGAAGATGATTCAAGCATTAATTTCATTGTGCTTTTGCTCATTTTGAAGATTTTGACATTTTCACCTGAAGTGTACAATCGGGCTGAAAATGCATTTAAAGCCATAAAAAGTTCATTTTGGCTCTCACACCTTAACTAAATGTTGTAGACTCAAACTTTTTGCTGTCATTAGTGTATGTTAGCAAAATGAAGATGATTCAAGCATTAATTTCATTGTGCTTTTGCTCATTTTGAAGATTTTGACATTTTCACCTGAAATGTACAATCGGGCTGAAAATGCATTTAAAGCCATAAAAAGTTCATTTTGGCTCTCACACCTTAACTAAATGTTGTAGACTCAAACTTTTTGCTGTCATTAGTGTATTTTAGCAAAATGAAGATGATTCAAGCATTAATTTCATTGTGCTTTTGCTCATTTTGAAGATTTTGACATTTTCACCTGAAGTGTACAATCGGGCTGAAAATGCATTTAAAGCCATAAAAAGTTCATTTTGGCTCTCACACCTTAACTAAATGTTGTAAAATCAAAATTTTTGCTGTCATTAGTGTATGTTAGCAAAATGAAGATGATTCAAGCATTAATTTCATTGTGCATTTGCTCAATTTGAAGATTTTGACATTTTCACCTGAAGTGTACAATTAGGGGCTGAAAACGCTTTTAAAGCAATAAAAAGTTCATTTTGGCTCTCACACCTTAACTAAATGTTGTAGACTCAAACTTTTTGCTGTCATTAGTATATTTTAGCAAAATGAAGATGATTCAAGCATTAATTTTATTGTGCTTTTGCTCATTTTGAAGATTTTGACATTTTCACCTGAAGTGTACAATCGGGCTGAAAATGCATTTAAAGCCATAAAAAGTTCATTTTGGCTCTCACACCTTAACTAAATGTTGTAGACTCAAACTTTTTGCTGTCATTAGTGTATGTTAGCAAAATGAAGATGATTCAAGCATTAATTTCATTGTGCTTTTGCTCATTTTGAAGATTTTGACATTTTCACCTGAAGTGTACAATCAGGCTGAAAATGCATTTAAAGCCATAAAAAGTTCGTTTTGGCTCTCACACCTTAACTAAATGTTGTAGACTCAAACTTTTTGCTGTCATTAGTGTATTTTAGCAAAATGAAGATGATTCAAGCATTAATTTCATTGTGCTTTTGCTCATTTTGAAGATTTTGACATTTTCACCTGAAGTGTACAATTAGGGGCTGAAAACGCGTTTAAAGCAATAAAAAGTTCATTTTGGCTCTCACACCTTAACTAAATGTTGTAGACTCAAACTTTTTGCTGTCATTAGTGTATTTTAGCAAAATGAAGATGATTCAAGCATTAATTTCATTGTGCTTTTGCTCATTTTGAAGATTTTGACATTTTCACCTGAAGTGTACAATTAGGGGCTGAAAACGCGTTTAAAGCAATAAAAAGTTCATTTTGGCTCTCACACCTTAACTAAATGTTGTAGACTCAAACTTTTTGCTGTCATTAGTATATTTTAGCAAAATGAAGATGATTGAAGCATTAATTTTATTGTGCTTTTGCTCATTTTGAAGATTTTGACATTTTCACCTGAAGTGTACAATTAGGGGCTGAAAACGCGTTTAAAGCAATAAAAAGTTCATTTTGGCTCTCACACCTTAACTAAATGTTGTAGACTCAAACTTTTTGCTGTCATTAGTGTATTTTAGCAAAATGAAGATGATTCAAGCATTAATTTCATTGTGCTTTTGCTCATTTTGAAGATTTTGACATTTTCACCTGAAGTGTACAATTAGGGGCTGAAAACGCGTTTAAAGCAATAAAAAGTTCATTTTGGCTCTCACACCTTAACTAAATGTTGTAGACTCAAACTTTTTGCTGTCATTAGTGTATTTTAGCAAAATGAAGATGATTCAAGCATTAATTTCATTGTGCTTTTGCTCATTTTGAAGATTTTGACATTTTCACCTGAAGTGTACAATCAGGCTGAAAATGCATTTAAAGCCATAAAAAGTTCATTTTGGCTCTCACACCTTAACTAAATGTTGTAGACTCAAACTTTTTGCTGTCATTAGTGTATTTTAGCAAAATGAAGATGATTCAAGCATTAATTTCATTGTGCTTTTGCTCATTTTGAAGATTTTGACATTTTCACCTGAAGTGTACAATCAGGCTGAAAATGCATTTAAAGCCATAAAAAGTTCATTTTGGCTCTCACACCTTAACTAAATGTTGTAGACTCAAACATTTTGCTGTCATTAGTGTATTTTAGCAAAATGAAGATGATTCCAGCATTAATTTCATTGTGCTTTTGCTCATTTTGAAGATTTTGACATTTTCACCTGAAGTGTACAATTAGGGGCTGAAAACGCGTTTAAAGCAATAAAAAGTTCATTTTGGCTCTCACACCTTAACTAAATGTTGTAGACTCAAACTTTTTGCTGTCATTAGTGTATTTTAGCAAAATGAAGATGATTCCAGCATTAATTTCATTGTGCTTTTGCTCATTTTGAAGATTTTGACATTTTCACCTGAAGTGTACAATTAGGGGCTGAAAACGCGTTTAAAGCAATAAAAAGTTCATTTTGGCTCTCACACCTTAACTAAATGTTGTAGACTCAAACTTTTTGCTGTCATTAGTGTATGTTAGCAAAATGAAGATGATTCAAGCATTAATTTCATTGTGCTTTTGCTCATTTTGAAGATTTTGACATTTTCACCTGAAGTGTACAATCAGGCTGAAAATGCATTTAAAGCCATAAAAAGTTCATTTTGGCTCTCACACCTTAACTAAATGTTGTAGACTCAAACGTTTTGCTGTCATTAGTGTATTTTAGCAAAATGAAGATGATTCAAGCATTAATTTCATTGTGCTTTTGCTCATTTTGAAGATTTTGACATTTTCACCTGAAGTGTACAATCGGGCTGAAAATGCATTTAAAGCCATAAAAAGTTCATTTTGGCTCTCACACCTTAACTAAATGTTGTAGACTCAAACTTTTTGCTGTCATTAGTGTATGTTAGCAAAATGAAGATGATTCAAGCATTAATTTCATTGTGCTTTTGCTCATTTTGAAGATTTTGACATTTTCACCTGAAGTGTACAATCAGGCTGAAAATGCATTTAAAGCCATAAAAAGTTCGTTTTGGCTCTCACACCTTAACTAAATGTTGTAGACTCAAACTTTTTGCTGTCATTAGTGTATTTTAGCAAAATGAAGATGATTCAAGCATTAATTTCATTGTGCTTTTGCTCATTTTGAAGATTTTGACATTTTCACCTGAAGTGTACAATTAGGGGCTGAAAACGCGTTTAAAGCAATAAAAAGTTCATTTTGGCTCTCACACCTTAACTAAATGTTGTAGACTCAAACTTTTTGCTGTCATTAGTGTATTTTAGCAAAATGAAGATGATTCAAGCATTAATTTCATTGTGCTTTTGCTCATTTTGAAGATTTTGACATTTTCACCTGAAGTGTACAATTAGGGGCTGAAAACGCGTTTAAAGCAATAAAAAGTTCATTTTGGCTCTCACACCTTAACTAAATGTTGTAGACTCAAACTTTTTGCTGTCATTAGTATATTTTAGCAAAATGAAGATGATTGAAGCATTAATTTTATTGTGCTTTTGCTCATTTTGAAGATTTTGACATTTTCACCTGAAGTGTACAATTAGGGGCTGAAAACGCGTTTAAAGCAATAAAAAGTTCATTTTGGCTCTCACACCTTAACTAAATGTTGTAGACTCAAACTTTTTGCTGTCATTAGTGTATTTTAGCAAAATGAAGATGATTCAAGCATTAATTTCATTGTGCTTTTGCTCATTTTGAAGATTTTGACATTTTCACCTGAAGTGTACAATTAGGGGCTGAAAACGCGTTTAAAGCAATAAAAAGTTCATTTTGGCTCTCACACCTTAACTAAATGTTGTAGACTCAAACTTTTTGCTGTCATTAGTGTATTTTAGCAAAATGAAGATGATTCAAGCATTAATTTCATTGTGCTTTTGCTCATTTTGAAGATTTTGACATTTTCACCTGAAGTATACAATCAGGCTGAAAATGCATTTAAAGCCATAAAAAGTTCATTTTGGCTCTCACACCTTAACTAAATGTTGTAGACTCAAACTTTTTGCTGTCATTAGTGTATTTTAGCAAAATGAAGATGATTCAAGCATTAATTTCATTGTGCTTTTGCTCATTTTGAAGATTTTGACATTTTCACCTGAAGTGTACAATTAGGGGCTGAAAACGCGTTTAAAGCAATAAAAAGTTCATTTTGGCTCTCACACCTTAACTAAATGTTGTAGACTCAAACTTTTTGCTGTCATTAGTGTATTTTAGCAAAATGAAGATGATTCAAGCATTAATTTCATTGTGCTTTTGCTCATTTTGAAGATTTTGACATTTTCACCTGAAGTGTACAATCAGGCTGAAAATGCATTTAAAGCCATAAAAAGTTCATTTTGGCTCTCACACCTTAACTAAATGTTGTAGACTCAAACTTTTTGCTGTCATTAGTGTATTTTAGCAAAATGAAGATGATTCAAGCATTAATTTCATTGTGCTTTTGCTCATTTTGAAGATTTTGACATTTTCACCTGAAGTGTACAATCAGGCTGAAAATGCATTTAAAGCCATAAAAAGTTCATTTTGGCTCTCACACCTTAACTAAATGTTGTAGACTCAAACATTTTGCTGTCATTAGTGTATTTTAGCAAAATGAAGATGATTCAAGCATTAATTTCATTGTGCTTTTGCTCATTTTGAAGATTTTGACATTTTCACCTGAAGTGTACAATTAGGGGCTGAAAACGCGTTTAAAGCAATAAAAAGTTCATTTTGGCTCTCACACCTTAACTAAATGTTGTAGACTCAAACTTTTTGCTGTCATTAGTGTATTTTAGCAAAATGAAGATGATTCAAGCATTAATTTCATTGTGCTTTTGCTCATTTTGAAGATTTTGACATTTTCACCTGAAGTGTACAATCAGGCTGAAAATGCATTTAAAGCCATAAAAAGTTCATTTTGGCTCTCACACCTTAACTAAATGTTGTAGACTCAAACTTTTTGCTGTCATTAGTGTATTTTAGCAAAATGAAGATGATTCAAGCATTAATTTCATTGTGCTTTTGCTCATTTTGAAGATTTTGACATTTTCACCTGAAGTGTACAATCGGGCTGAAAATGCATTTAAAGCCATAAAAAGTTCATTTTGGCTCTCACACCTTAACTAAATGTTGTAGACTCAAACTTTTTGCTGTCATTAGTGTATTTTAGCAAAATGAAGATGATTCAAGCATTAATTTCACTGTGCTTTTGCTCATTTTGAAGATTTTGACATTTTCACCTGAAGTGTACAATCGGGCTGAAAATGCATTTAAAGCCATAAAAAGTTCATTTTGGCTCTCACACCTTAACTAAATGTTGTAAAATCAAAATTTTTGCTGTCATTAGTGTATGTTAGCAAAATGAAGATGATTCAAGCATTAATTTCATTGTGCATTTGCTCATTTTGAAGATTTTGACATTTTCACCTGAAGTGTACAATTAGGGGCTGAAAACGCGTTTAAAGCAATAAAAAGTTCATTTTGGCTCTCACACCTTAACTAAATGTTGTAGACTCAAACTTTTTGCTGTCATTAGTATATTTTAGCAAAATGAAGATGATTCAAGCATTAATTTTATTGTGCTTTTGCTCATTTTGAAGATTTTGACATTTTCACCTGAAGTGTACAATCGGGCTGAAAATGCATTTAAAGCCATAAAAAGTTCATTTTGGCTCTCACACCTTAACTAAATGTTGTAGACTCAAACTTTTTGCTGTCATTAGTGTATGTTAGCAAAATGAAGATGATTCAAGCATTAATTTCATTGTGCTTTTGCTCATTTTGAAGATTTTGACATTTTCACCTGAAGTGTACAATCAGGCTGAAAATAAATTTAAAGCCATAAAAAGTTCATTTTGGCTCTCACACCTTAACTAAATGTTGTAGACTCAAACTTTTTGCTGTCATTAGTGTATTTTAGCAAAATGAAGATGATTCAAGCATTAATTTCATTGTGCTTTTGCTCATTTTGAAGATTTTGACATTTTCACCTGAAGTGTACAATCAGGCTGAAAATGCATTTAAAGCCATAAAAAGTTCATTTTGGCTCTCACACCTTAACTAAATGTTGTAGACTCAAACTTTTTGCTGTCATTAGTGTATTTTAGCAAAATGAAGATGATTCAAGCATTAATTTCATTGTGCTTTTGCTCATTTTGAAGATTTTGACATTTTCACCTGAAGTGTACAATCGGGCTGAAAATGCATTTAAAGCCATAAAAAGTTCATTTTGGCTCTCACACCTTAACTAAATGTTGTAGACTCAAACTTTTTGCTGTCATTAGTGTATTTTAGCAAAATGAAGATGATTCAAGCATTAATTTCATTGTGCTTTTGCTCATTTTGAAGATTTTGACATTTTCACCTGAAGTGTACAATCGGGCTGAAAATGCATTTAAAGCCATAAAAAGTTCATTTTGGCTCTCACACCTTAACTAAATGTTGTAAAATCAAAATTTTTGCTGTCATTAGTGTATGTTAGCAAAATGAAGATGATTCAAGCATTAATTTCATTGTGCATTTGCTCATTTTGAAGATTTTGACATTTTCACCTGAAGTGTACAATTAGGGGCTGAAAACGCTTTTAAAGCAATAAAAAGTTCATTTTGGCTCTCACACCTTAACTAAATGTTGTAGACTCAAACTTTTTGCTGTCATTAGTATATTTTAGCAAAATGAAGATGATTCAAGCATTAATTTTATTGTGCTTTTGCTCATTTTGAAGATTTTGACATTTTCACCTGAAGTGTACAATCGGGCTGAAAATGCATTTAAAGCCATAAAAAGTTCATTTTGGCTCTCACACCTTAACTAAATGTTGTAGACTCAAACTTTTTGCTGTCATTAGTGTATGTTAGCAAAATGAAGATGATTCAAGCATTAATTTCATTGTGCTTTTGCTCATTTTGAAGATTTTGACATTTTCACCTGAAGTGTACAATCAGGCTGAAAATGCATTTAAAGCCATAAAAAGTTCGTTTTGGCTCTCACACCTTAACTAAATGTTGTAGACTCAAACTTTTTGCTGTCATTAGTGTATTTTAGCAAAATGAAGATGATTCAAGCATTAATTTCATTGTGCTTTTGCTCATTTTGAAGATTTTGACATTTTCACCTGAAGTGTACAATTAGGGGCTGAAAACGCGTTTAAAGCAATAAAAAGTTCATTTTGGCTCTCACACCTTAACTAAATGTTGTAGACTCAAACTTTTTGCTGTCATTAGTGTATTTTAGCAAAATGAAGATGATTCAAGCATTAATTTCATTGTGCTTTTGCTCATTTTGAAGATTTTGACATTTTCACCTGAAGTGTACAATTAGGGGCTGAAAACGCGTTTAAAGCAATAAAAAGTTCATTTTGGCTCTCACACCTTAACTAAATGTTGTAGACTCAAACTTTTTGCTGTCATTAGTATATTTTAGCAAAATGAAGATGATTGAAGCATTAATTTTATTGTGCTTTTGCTCATTTTGAAGATTTTGACATTTTCACCTGAAGTGTACAATTAGGGGCTGAAATGCATTTAAAGCCATAAAAAGTTCATTTTGGCTCTCACACCTTAACTAAATGTTGTAGACTCAAACTTTTTGCTGTCATTAGTGTATGTTAGCAAAATGAAGATGATTCAAGCATTAATTTCATTGTGCTTTTGCTCATTTTGAAGATTTTGACATTTTCACCTGAAGTGTACAATCAGGCTGAAAATGCATTTAAAGCCATAAAAAGTTCGTTTTGGCTCTCACACCTTAACTAAATGTTGTAGACTCAAACTTTTTGCTGTCATTAGTGTATTTTAGCAAAATGAAGATGATTCAAGCATTAATTTCATTGTGCTTTTGCTCATTTTGAAGATTTTGACATTTTCACCTGAAGTGTACAATTAGGGGCTGAAAACGCGTTTAAAGCAATAAAAAGTTCATTTTGGCTCTCACACCTTAACTAAATGTTGTAGACTCAAACTTTTTGCTGTCATTAGTGTATTTTAGCAAAATGAAGATGATTCAAGCATTAATTTCATTGTGCTTTTGCTCATTTTGAAGATTTTGACATTTTCACCTGAAGTGTACAATTAGGGGCTGAAAACGCGTTTAAAGCAATAAAAAGTTCATTTTGGCTCTCACACCTTAACTAAATGTTGTAGACTCAAACTTTTTGCTGTCATTAGTATATTTTAGCAAAATGAAGATGATTGAAGCATTAATTTTATTGTGCTTTTGCTCATTTTGAAGATTTTGACATTTTCACCTGAAGTGTACAATTAGGGCTGAAAACGCGTTTAAAGCAATAAAAAGTTCATTTTGGCTCTCACACCTTAACTAAATGTTGTAGACTCAAACTTTTTGCTGTCATTAGTGTATTTTAGCAAAATGAAGATGATTCAAGCATTAATTTCATTGTGCTTTTGCTCATTTTGAAGATTTTGACATTTTCACCTGAAGTGTACAATTAGGGCTGAAAACGCGTTTAAAGCAATAAAAAGTTCATTTTGGCTCTCACACCTTAACTAAATGTTGTAGACTCAAACTTTTTGCTGTCATTAGTGTATTTTAGCAAAATGAAGATGATTCAAGCATTAATTTCATTGTGCTTTTGCTCATTTTGAAGATTTTGACATTTTCACCTGAAGTATACAATCAGGCTGAAAATGCATTTAAAGCCATAAAAAGTTCATTTTGGCTCTCACACCTTAACTAAATGTTGTAGACTCAAACTTTTTGCTGTCATTAGTGTATTTTAGCAAAATGAAGATGATTCAAGCATTAATTTCATTGTGCTTTTGCTCATTTTGAAGATTTTGACATTTTCACCTGAAGTGTACAATCAGGCTGAAAATGCATTTAAAGCCATAAAAAGTTCATTTTGGCTCTCACACCTTAACTAAATGTTGTAGACTCAAACATTTTGCTGTCATTAGTGTATTTTAGCAAAATGAAGATGATTCCAGCATTAATTTCATTGTGCTTTTGCTCATTTTGAAGATTTTGACATTTTCACCTGAAGTGTACAATTAGGGGCTGAAAACGCGTTTAAAGCAATAAAAAGTTCATTTTGGCTCTCACACCTTAACTAAATGTTGTAGACTCAAACTTTTTGCTGTCATTAGTGTATTTTAGCAAAATGAAGATGATTCCAGCATTAATTTCATTGTGCTTTTGCTCATTTTGAAGATTTTGACATTTTCACCTGAAGTGTACAATTAGGGGCTGAAAACGCGTTTAAAGCAATAAAAAGTTCATTTTGGCTCTCACACCTTAACTAAATGTTGTAGACTCAAACTTTTTGCTGTCATTAGTGTATGTTAGCAAAATGAAGATGATTCAAGCATTAATTTCATTGTGCTTTTGCTCATTTTGAAGATTTTGACATTTTCACCTGAAGTGTACAATCAGGCTGAAATGCATTTAAAGCCATAAAAAGTTCATTTTGGCTCTCACACCTTAACTAAATGTTGTAGACTCAAACGTTTTGCTGTCATTAGTGTATTTTAGCAAAATGAAGATGATTCAAGCATTAATAATTTTATTGTGCTTTTGCTCATTTTGAAGATTTTGACATTTTCACCTGAAGTGTACAATCGGGCTGAAAATGCATTTAAAGCCATAAAAAGTTCATTTTGGCTCTCACACCTTAACTAAATGTTGTAGACTCAAACTTTTTGCTGTCATTAGTGTATGTTAGCAAAATGAAGATGATTCAAGCATTAATTTCATTGTGCTTTTGCTCATTTTGAAGATTTTGACATTTTCACCTGAAGTGTACAATCAGGCTGAAAATGCATTTAAAGCCATAAAAAGTTCATTTTGGCTCTCACACCTTAACTAAATGTTGTAGACTCAAACTTTTTGCTGTCATTAGTGTATTTTAGCAAAATGAAGATGATTCAAGCATTAATTTCATTGTGCTTTTGCTCATTTTGAAGATTTTGACATTTTCACCTGAAGTGTACAATTAGGGGCTGAAAACGCGTTTAAACCAATAAAAAGTTCATTTTGGCTCTCACACCTTAACTAAATGTTGTAGACTCAAACTTTTTGCTGTCATTAGTATATTTTAGCAAAATGAAGATGATTCAAGCATTAATTGTATTGTGCTTTTGCTCATTTTGAAGATTTTGACATTTTCACCTGAAGTGTACAATCGGGCTGAAAATGCATTTAAAGCCATAAAAAGTTCATTTTGGCTCTCACACCTTAACTAAATGTTGTAGACTCAAACTTTTTGCTGTCATTAGTGTATGTTAGCAAAATGAAGATGATTCAAGCATTAATTTCATTGTGCTTTTGCTCATTTTGAAGATTTTGACATTTTCACCTGAAGTGTACAATCAGGCTGAAAATGCATTTAAAGCCATAAAAAGTTCATTTTGGCTCTCACACCTTAACTAAATGTTGTAGTCTCAAACGTTTTGCTGTCATTAGTGTATTTTAGCAAAATGAAGATGATTCAAGCATTAATTTCATTGTGCTTTTGCTCATTTTGAAGATTTTGACATTTTCACCTGAAGTGTACAATCAGGCTGAAAATGCATTTAAAGCCATAAAAAGTTCATTTTGGCTCTCACACCTTAACTAAATGTTGTAGACTCAAACTTTTTGCTGTCATTAGTGTATTTTAGCAAAATGAAGATGATTCAAGCATTAATTTCATTGTGCTTTTGCTCATTTTGAAGATTTTGACATTTTCACCTGAAGTGTACAATTAGGGGCTGAAAACGCGTTTAAACCAATAAAAAGTTCATTTTGGCTCTCACACCTTAACTAAATGTTGTAGACTCAAACTTTTTGCTGTCATTAGTATATTTTAGCAAAATGAAGATGATTCAAGCATTAATTGTATTGTGCTTTTGCTCATTTTGAAGATTTTGACATTTTCACCTGAAGTGTACAATCGGGCTGAAAATGCATTTAAAGCCATAAAAAGTTCATTTTGGCTCTCACACCTTAACTAAATGTTGTAGACTCAAACTTTTTGCTGTCATTAGTGTATGTTAGCAAAATGAAGATGATTCAAGCATTAATTTCATTGTGCTTTTGCTCATTTTGAAGATTTTGACATTTTCACCTGAAGTGTACAATCAGGCTGAAAATGCATTTAAAGCCATAAAAAGTTCATTTTGGCTCTCACACCTTAACTAAATGTTGTAGTCTCAAACGTTTTGCTGTCATTAGTGTATTTTAGCAAAATGAAGATGATTCAAGCATTAATTTCATTGTGCTTTTGCTCATTTTGAAGATTTTGACATTTTCACCTGAAGTGTACAATTAGGGGCTGAAAACGCGTTTAAAGCAATAAAAAGTTCATTTTGGCTCTCACACCTTAACTAAATGTTGTAGACTCAAACTTTTTGCTGTCATTAGTGTATTTTAGCAAAATGAAGATGATTCAAGCATTAATTTCATTGTGCTTTTGCTCATTTTGAAGATTTTGACATTTTCACCTGAAGTGTACAATCGGGCTGAAAATGCATTTAAAGCCATAAAAAGTTCATTTTGGCTCTCACACCTTAACTAAATGTTGTAGACTCAAACTTTTTGCTGTCATTAGTGTATTTTAGCAAAATGAAGATGATTCAAGCATTAATTTCATTGTGCTTTTGCTCATTTTGAAGATTTTGACATTTTCACCTGAAGTGTACAATCGGGCTGAAAATGCATTTAAAGCCATAAAAAGTTCATTTTGGCTCTCACACCTTAACTAAATGTTGTAGACTCAAACTTTTTGCTGTCATTAGTGTATGTTAGCAAAATGAAGATGATTCAAGCATTAATTTCATTGTGCTTTTGCTCATTTTGAAGATTTTGACATTTTCACCTGAAGTGTACAATCAGGCTGAAAATGCATTTAAAGCCATAAAAAGTTCATTTTGGCTCTCACACCTTAACTAAATGTTGTAGACTCAAACTTTTTGCTGTCATTAGTGTATTTTAGCAAAATGAAGATGATTCAAGCATTAATTTCATTGTGCTTTTGCTCATTTTGAAGATTTTGACATTTTCACCTGAAGTGTACAATCAGGCTGAAAATGCATTTAAAGCCATAAAAAGTTCATTTTGGCTCTCACACCTTAACTAAATGTTGTAGACTCAAACTTTTTGCTGTCATTAGTGTATTTTAGCAAAATGAAGATGATTCAAGCATTAATTTCATTGTGCTTTTGCTCATTTTGAAGATTTTGACATTTTCACCTGAAGTGTACAATTAGGGGCTGAAAACGCGTTTAAAGCAATAAAAAGTTCATTTTGGCTCTCACACCTTAACTAAATGTTGTAGACTCAAACTTTTTGCTGTCATTAGTATATTTTAGCAAAATGAAGATGATTCAAGCATTAATTTTATTGTGCTTTTGCTCATTTTGAAGATTTTGACATTTTCACCTGAAGTGTACAATCGGGCTGAAAATGCATTTAAAGCCATAAAAAGTTCATTTTGGCTCTCACACCTTAACTAAATGTTGTAGACTCAAACTTTTTGCTGTCATTAGTGTATGTTAGCAAAATGAAGATGATTCAAGCATTAATTTCATTGTGCTTTTGCTCATTTTGAAGATTTTGACATTTTCACCTGAAGTGTACAATCAGGCTGAAAATGCATTTAAAGCCATAAAAAGTTCATTTTGGCTCTCACACCTTAACTAAATGTTGTAGACTCAAACTTTTTGCTGTCATTAGTGTATTTTAGCAAAATGAAGATGATTCAAGCATTAATTTCATTGTGCTTTTGCTCATTTTGAAGATTTTGACATTTTCACCTGAAGTGTACAATTAGGGGCTGAAAACGCGTTTAAACCAATAAAAAGTTCATTTTGGCTCTCACACCTTAACTAAATGTTGTAGACTCAAACTTTTTGCTGTCATTAGTATATTTTAGCAAAATGAAGATGATTCAAGCATTAATTGTATTGTGCTTTTGCTCATTTTGAAGATTTTGACATTTTCACCTGAAGTGTACAATCGGGCTGAAAATGCATTTAAAGCCATAAAAAGTTCATTTTGGCTCTCACACCTTAACTAAATGTTGTAGACTCAAACTTTTTGCTGTCATTAGTGTATGTTAGCAAAATGAAGATGATTCAAGCATTAATTTCATTGTGCTTTTGCTCATTTTGAAGATTTTGACATTTTCACCTGAAGTGTACAATCAGGCTGAAAATGCATTTAAAGCCATAAAAAGTTCATTTTGGCTCTCACACCTTAACTAAATGTTGTAGTCTCAAACGTTTTGCTGTCATTAGTGTATTTTAGCAAAATGAAGATGATTCAAGCATTAATTTCATTGTGCTTTTGCTCATTTTGAAGATTTTGACATTTTCACCTGAAGTGTACAATCAGGCTGAAAATGCATTTAAAGCCATAAAAAGTTCATTTTGGCTCTCACACCTTAACTAAATGTTGTAGACTCAAACTTTTTGCTGTCATTAGTGTATTTTAGCAAAATGAAGATGATTCAAGCATTAATTTCATTGTGCTTTTGCTCATTTTGAAGATTTTGACATTTTCACCTGAAGTGTACAATTAGGGGCTGAAAACGCGTTTAAACCAATAAAAAGTTCATTTTGGCTCTCACACCTTAACTAAATGTTGTAGACTCAAACTTTTTGCTGTCATTAGTATATTTTAGCAAAATGAAGATGATTCAAGCATTAATTGTATTGTGCTTTTGCTCATTTTGAAGATTTTGACATTTTCACCTGAAGTGTACAATCGGGCTGAAAATGCATTTAAAGCCATAAAAAGTTCATTTTGGCTCTCACACCTTAACTAAATGTTGTAGACTCAAACTTTTTGCTGTCATTAGTGTATGTTAGCAAAATGAAGATGATTCAAGCATTAATTTCATTGTGCTTTTGCTCATTTTGAAGATTTTGACATTTTCACCTGAAGTGTACAATCAGGCTGAAAATGCATTTAAAGCCATAAAAAGTTCATTTTGGCTCTCACACCTTAACTAAATGTTGTAGTCTCAAACGTTTTGCTGTCATTAGTGTATTTTAGCAAAATGAAGATGATTCAAGCATTAATTTCATTGTGCTTTTGCTCATTTTGAAGATTTTGACATTTTCACCTGAAGTGTACAATCAGGCTGAAAATGCATTTAAAGCCATAAAAAGTTCATTTTGGCTCTCACACCTTAACTAAATGTTGTAGACTCAAACTTTTTGCTGTCATTAGTGTATTTTAGCAAAATGAAGATGATTCAAGCATTAATTTCATTGTGCTTTTGCTCATTTTGAAGATTTTGACATTTTCACCTGAAGTGTACAATTAGGGGCTGAAAACGCGTTTAAAGCAATAAAAAGTTCATTTTGGCTCTCACACCTTAACTAAATGTTGTAGACTCAAACTTTTTGCTGTCATTAGTATATTTTAGCAAAATGAAGATGATTCAAGCATTAATTGTATTGTGCTTTTGCTCATTTTGAAGATTTTGACATTTTCACCTGAAGTGTACAATCGGGCTGAAAATGCATTTAAAGCCATAAAAAGTTCATTTTGGCTCTCACACCTTAACTAAATGTTGTAGACTCAAACTTTTTGCTGTCATTAGTGTATGTTAGCAAAATGAAGATGATTCAAGCATTAATTTCATTGTGCTTTTGCTCATTTTGAAGATTTTGACATTTTCACCTGAAGTGTACAATCAGGCTGAAAATGCATTTAAAGCCATAAAAAGTTCATTTTGGCTCTCACACCTTAACTAAATGTTGTAGACTCAAACTTTTTGCTGTCATTAGTGTATTTTAGCAAAATGAAGATGATTCAAGCATTAATTTCATTGTGCTTTTGCTCATTTTGAAGATTTTGACATTTTCACCTGAAGTGTACAATCAGGCTGAAAATGCATTTAAAGCCATAAAAAGTTCATTTTGGCTCTCACACCTTAACTAAATGTTGTAGACTCAAACATTTTGCTGTCATTAGTGTATTTTAGCAAAATGAAGATGATTCAAGCATTAATTTCATTGTGCTTTTGCTCATTTTGAAGATTTTGACATTTTCACCTGAAGTGTACAATTAGGGGCTGAAAACGCGTTTAAAGCAATAAAAAGTTCATTTTGGCTCTCACACCTTAACTAAATGTTGTAGACTCAAACTTTTTGCTGTCATTAGTGTATGTTAGCAAAATGAAGATGATTCAAGCATTAATTTCATTGTGCTTTTGCTCATTTTGAAGATTTTGACATTTTCACCTGAAGTGTACAATCAGGCTGAAAAATGCATTTAAAGCCATAAAAAGTTCATTTTGGCTCTCACACCTTAACTAAATGTTGTAGACTCAAACTTTTTGCTGTCATTAGTGTATTTTAGCAAAATGAAGATGATTCAAGCATTAATTTCATTGTGCTTTTGCTCATTTTGAAGATTTTGACATTTTCACCTGAAGTGTACAATCAGGCTGAAAATGCATTTAAAGCCATAAAAAGTTCATTTTGGCTCTCACACCTTAACTAAATGTTGTAGACTCAAACTTTTTGCTGTCATTAGTGTATTTTAGCAAAAGGAAGATTATTCAAGCATTAATTTCATTGTGCTTTTGCTCATTTTGAAGATTTTGACATTTTCACCTGAAGTGTACAATTAGGGGCTGAAAACGCGTTTAAAGCAATAAAAAGTTCATTTTGGCTCTCACACCTTAACTAAATGTTGTAGACTCAAACTTTTTGCTGTCATTAGTATATTTTAGCAAAATGAAGATGATTCAAGCATTAATTTTATTGTGCTTTTGCTCATTTTGAAGATTTTGACATTTTCACCTGAAGTGTACAATCGGGCTGAAAATGCATTTAAAGCCATAAAAAGTTCATTTTGGCTCTCACACCTTAACTAAATGTTGTAGACTCAAACTTTTTGCTGTCATTAGTGTATGTTAGCAAAATGAAGATGATTCAAGCATTAATTTCATTGTGCTTTTGCTCATTTTGAAGATTTTGACATTTTCACCTGAAGTGTACAATCAGGCTGAAAATGCATTTAAAGCCATAAAAAGTTCATTTTGGCTCTCACACCTTAACTAAATGTTGTAGACTCAAACTTTTTGCTGTCATTAGTGTATTTTAGCAAAATGAAGATGATTCAAGCATTAATTTCATTGTGCTTTTGCTCATTTTGAAGATTTTGACATTTTCACCTGAAGTGTACAATCAGGCTGAAAATGCATTTAAAGCCATAAAAAGTTCATTTTGGCTCTCACACCTTAACTAAATGTTGTAGACTCAAACTTTTTGCTGTCATTAGTGTATTTTAGCAAAATGAAGATGATTCAAGCATTAATTTCATTGTGCTTTTGCTCATTTTGAAGATTTTGACATTTTCACCTGAAGTGTACAATTAGGGGCTGAAAACGCGTTTAAAGCAATAAAAAGTTCATTTTGGCTCTCACACCTTAACTAAATGTTGTAGACTCAAACTTTTTGCTGTCATTAGTGTATTTTAGCAAAATGAAGATGATTCAAGCATTAATTTCATTGTGCTTTTGCTCATTTTGAAGATTTTGACATTTTCACCTGAAGTGTACAATCGGGCTGAAAATGCATTTAAAGCCATAAAAAGTTCATTTTGGCTCTCACACCTTAACTAAATGTTGTAGACTCAAACTTTTTGCTGTCATTAGTGTATTTTAGCAAAATGAAGATGATTCAAGCATTAATTTCATTGTGCTTTTGCTCATTTTGAAGATTTTGACATTTTCACCTGAAGTGTACAATCGGGCTGAAAATGCATTTAAAGCCATAAAAAGTTCATTTTGGCTCTCACACCTTAACTAAATGTTGTAGACTCAAACTTTTTGCTGTCATTAGTGTATGTTAGCAAAATGAAGATGATTCAAGCATTAATTTCATTGTGCTTTTGCTCATTTTGAAGATTTTGACATTTTCACCTGAAGTGTACAATCAGGCTGAAAATGCATTTAAAGCCATAAAAAGTTCATTTTGGCTCTCACACCTTAACTAAATGTTGTAGACTCAAACTTTTTGCTGTCATTAGTGTATTTTAGCAAAATGAAGATGATTCAAGCATTAATTTCATTGTGCTTTTGCTCATTTTGAAGATTTTGACATTTTCACCTGAAGTGTACAATCAGGCTGAAAATGCATTTAAAGCCATAAAAAGTTCATTTTGGCTCTCACACCTTAACTAAATGTTGTAGACTCAAACTTTTTGCTGTCATTAGTGTATTTTAGCAAAATGAAGATGATTCAAGCATTAATTTCATTGTGCTTTTGCTCATTTTGAAGATTTTGACATTTTCACCTGAAGTGTACAATTAGGGGCTGAAAACGCGTTTAAAGCAATAAAAAGTTCATTTTGGCTCTCACACCTTAACTAAATGTTGTAGACTCAAACTTTTTGCTGTCATTAGTATATTTTAGCAAAATGAAGATGATTCAAGCATTAATTTTATTGTGCTTTTGCTCATTTTGAAGATTTTGACATTTTCACCTGAAGTGTACAATCGGGCTGAAAATGCATTTAAAGCCATAAAAAGTTCATTTTGGCTCTCACACCTTAACTAAATGTTGTAGACTCAAACTTTTTGCTGTCATTAGTGTATGTTAGCAAAATGAAGATGATTCAAGCATTAATTTCATTGTGCTTTTGCTCATTTTGAAGATTTTGACATTTTCACCTGAAGTGTACAATCAGGCTGAAAATGCATTTAAAGCCATAAAAAGTTCATTTTGGCTCTCACACCTTAACTAAATGTTGTAGACTCAAACTTTTTGCTGTCATTAGTGTATTTTAGCAAAATGAAGATGATTCAAGCATTAATTTCATTGTGCTTTTGCTCATTTTGAAGATTTTGACATTTTCACCTGAAGTGTACAATTAGGGGCTGAAAACGCGTTTAAACCAATAAAAAGTTCATTTTGGCTCTCACACCTTAACTAAATGTTGTAGACTCAAACTTTTTGCTGTCATTAGTATATTTTAGCAAAATGAAGATGATTCAAGCATTAATTGTATTGTGCTTTTGCTCATTTTGAAGATTTTGACATTTTCACCTGAAGTGTACAATTAGGGGCTGAAAACGCGTTTAAAGCAATAAAAAGTTCATTTTGGCTCTCACACCTTAACTAAATGTTGTAGACTCAAACTTTTTGCTGTCATTAGTGTATGTTAGCAAAATGAAGATGATTCAAGCATTAATTTCATTGTGCTTTTGCTCATTTTGAAGATTTTGACATTTTCACCTGAAGTGTACAATCAGGCTGAAAAATGCATTTAAAGCCATAAAAAGTTCATTTTGGCTCTCACACCTTAACTAAATGTTGTAGACTCAAACTTTTTGCTGTCATTAGTGTATTTTAGCAAAATGAAGATGATTCAAGCATTAATTTCATTGTGCTTTTGCTCATTTTGAAGATTTTGACATTTTCACCTGAAGTGTACAATCAGGCTGAAAATGCATTTAAAGCCATAAAAAGTTCATTTTGGCTCTCACACCTTAACTAAATGTTGTAGACTCAAACTTTTTGCTGTCATTAGTGTATTTTAGCAAAAGGAAGATTATTCAAGCATTAATTTCATTGTGCTTTTGCTCATTTTGAAGATTTTGACATTTTCACCTGAAGTGTACAATTAGGGGCTGAAAACGCGTTTAAAGCAATAAAAAGTTCATTTTGGCTCTCACACCTTAACTAAATGTTGTAGACTCAAACTTTTTGCTGTCATTAGTATATTTTAGCAAAATGAAGATGATTCAAGCATTAATTTTATTGTGCTTTTGCTCATTTTGAAGATTTTGACATTTTCACCTGAAGTGTACAATCGGGCTGAAAATGCATTTAAAGCCATAAAAAGTTCATTTTGGCTCTCACACCTTAACTAAATGTTGTAGACTCAAACTTTTTGCTGTCATTAGTGTATGTTAGCAAAATGAAGATGATTCAAGCATTAATTTCATTGTGCTTTTGCTCATTTTGAAGATTTTGACATTTTCACCTGAAGTGTACAATCAGGCTGAAAATGCATTTAAAGCCATAAAAAGTTCATTTTGGCTCTCACACCTTAACTAAATGTTGTAGACTCAAACTTTTTGCTGTCATTAGTGTATTTTAGCAAAATGAAGATGATTCAAGCATTAATTTCATTGTGCTTTTGCTCATTTTGAAGATTTTGACATTTTCACCTGAAGTGTACAATCAGGCTGAAAATGCATTTAAAGCCATAAAAAGTTCATTTTGGCTCTCACACCTTAACTAAATGTTGTAGACTCAAACTTTTTGCTGTCATTAGTGTATTTTAGCAAAATGAAGATGATTCAAGTATTAATTTCATTGTGCTTTTGCTCATTTTGAAGATTTTGACATTTTCACCTGAAGTGTACAATTAGGGGCTGAAAACGCGTTTAAAGCAATAAAAAGTTCATTTTGGCTCTCACACCTTAACTAAATGTTGTAGACTCAAACTTTTTGCTGTCATTAGTGTATTTTAGCAAAATGAAGATGATTCAAGCATTAATTTCATTGTGCTTTTGCTCATTTTGAAGATTTTGACATTTTCACCTGAAGTGTACAATCGGGCTGAAAATGCATTTAAAGCCATAAAAAGTTCATTTTGGCTCTCACACCTTAACTAAATGTTGTAGACTCAAACTTTTTGCTGTCATTAGTGTATTTTAGCAAAATGAAGATGATTCAAGCATTAATTTCATTGTGCTTTTGCTCATTTTGAAGATTTTGACATTTTCACCTGAAGTGTACAATCGGGCTGAAAATGCATTTAAAGCCATAAAAAGTTCATTTTGGCTCTCACACCTTAACTAAATGTTGTAGACTCAAACTTTTTGCTGTCATTAGTGTATGTTAGCAAAATGAAGATGATTCAAGCATTAATTTCATTGTGCTTTTGCTCATTTTGAAGATTTTGACATTTTCACCTGAAGTGTACAATCAGGCTGAAAATGCATTTAAAGCCATAAAAAGTTCATTTTGGCTCTCACACCTTAACTAAATGTTGTAGACTCAAACTTTTTGCTGTCATTAGTGTATTTTAGCAAAATGAAGATGATTCAAGCATTAATTTCATTGTGCTTTTGCTCATTTTGAAGATTTTGACATTTTCACCTGAAGTGTACAATCAGGCTGAAAATGCATTTAAAGCCATAAAAAGTTCATTTTGGCTCTCACACCTTAACTAAATGTTGTAGACTCAAACTTTTTGCTGTCATTAGTGTATTTTAGCAAAATGAAGATGATTCAAGCATTAATTTCATTGTGCTTTTGCTCATTTTGAAGATTTTGACATTTTCACCTGAAGTGTACAATTAGGGGCTGAAAACGCGTTTAAAGCAATAAAAAGTTCATTTTGGCTCTCACACCTTAACTAAATGTTGTAGACTCAAACTTTTTGCTGTCATTAGTATATTTTAGCAAAATGAAGATGATTCAAGCATTAATTTTATTGTGCTTTTGCTCATTTTGAAGATTTTGACATTTTCACCTGAAGTGTACAATCGGGCTGAAAATGCATTTAAAGCCATAAAAAGTTCATTTTGGCTCTCACACCTTAACTAAATGTTGTAGACTCAAACTTTTTGCTGTCATAGTGTATGTTAGCAAAATGAAGATGATTCAAGCATTAATTTCATTGTGCTTTTGCTCATTTTGAAGATTTTGACATTTTCACCTGAAGTGTACAATCAGGCTGAAAATGCATTTAAAGCCATAAAAAGTTCATTTTGGCTCTCACACCTTAACTAAATGTTGTAGTCTCAAACGTTTTGCTGTCATTAGTGTATTTTAGCAAAATGAAGATGATTCAAGCATTAATTTCATTGTGCTTTTGCTCATTTTGAAGATTTTGACATTTTCACCTGAAGTGTACAATCAGGCTGAAAATGCATTTAAAGCCATAAAAAGTTCATTTTGGCTCTCACACCTTAACTAAATGTTGTAGACTCAAACTTTTTGCTGTCATTAGTGTATTTTAGCAAAATGAAGATGATTCAAGCATTAATTTCATTGTGCTTTTGCTCATTTTGAAGATTTTGACATTTTCACCTGAAGTGTACAATTAGGGGCTGAAAACGCGTTTAAAGCAATAAAAAGTTCATTTTGGCTCTCACACCTTAACTAAATGTTGTAGACTCAAACTTTTTGCTGTCATTAGTATATTTTAGCAAAATGAAGATGATTCAAGCATTAATTGTATTGTGCTTTTGCTCATTTTGAAGATTTTGACATTTTCACCTGAAGTGTACAATCGGGCTGAAAATGCATTTAAAGCCATAAAAAGTTCATTTTGGCTCTCACACCTTAACTAAATGTTGTAGACTCAAACTTTTTGCTGTCATTAGTGTATGTTAGCAAAATGAAGATGATTCAAGCATTAATTTCATTGTGCTTTTGCTCATTTTGAAGATTTTGACATTTTCACCTGAAGTGTACAATCAGGCTGAAAATGCATTTAAAGCCATAAAAAGTTCATTTTGGCTCTCACACCTTAACTAAATGTTGTAGACTCAAACTTTTTGCTGTCATTAGTGTATTTTAGCAAAATGAAGATGATTCAAGCATTAATTTCATTGTGCTTTTGCTCATTTTGAAGATTTTGACATTTTCACCTGAAGTGTACAATCAGGCTGAAAATGCATTTAAAGCCATAAAAAGTTCATTTTGGCTCTCACACCTTAACTAAATGTTGTAGACTCAAACTTTTTGCTGTCATTAGTGTATTTTAGCAAAATGAAGATGATTCAAGCATTAATTTCATTGTGCTTTTGCTCATTTTGAAGATTTTGACATTTTCACCTGAAGTGTACAATTAGGGGCTGAAAACGCGTTTAAAGCAATAAAAAGTTCATTTTGGCTCTCACACCTTAACTAAATGTTGTAGACTCAAACTTTTTGCTGTCATTAGTATATTTTAGCAAAATGAAGATGATTCAAGCATTAATTGTATTGTGCTTTTGCTCATTTTGAAGATTTTGACATTTTCACCTGAAGTGTACAATCGGGCTGAAAATGCATTTAAAGCCATAAAAAGTTCATTTTGGCTCTCACACCTTAACTAAATGTTGTAGACTCAAACTTTTTGCTGTCATTAGTGTATGTTAGCAAAATGAAGATGATTCAAGCATTAATTTCATTGTGCTTTTGCTCATTTTGAAGATTTTGACATTTTCACCTGAAGTGTACAATCGGGCTGAAAATGCATTTAAAGCCATAAAAAGTTCATTTTGGCTCTCACACCTTAACTAAATGTTGTAGACTCAAACTTTTTGCTGTCATTAGTGTATTTTAGCAAATTGAAGATGATTCAAGCATTAATTTCATTGTGCTTTTGCTCATTTTGAAGATTTTGACATTTTCACCTGAAGTGTACAATTAGGGGCTGAAAACGCGTTTAAAGCAATAAAAAGTTCATTTTGGCTCTCACACCTTAACTAAATGTTGTAGACTCAAACTTTTTGCTGTCATTAGTGTATTTTAGCAAAATGAAGATGATTCAAGCATTAATTTCATTGTGCTTTTGCTCATTTTGAAGATTTTGACATTTTCACCTGAAGTGTACAATCAGGCTGAAAATGCATTTAAAGCCATAAAAAGTTCATTTTGGCTCTCACACCTTAACTAAATGTTGTAGACTCAAACTTTTTGCTGTCATTAGTGTATTTTAGCAAAATGAAGATGATTCAAGCATTAATTTCATTGTGCTTTTGCTCATTTTGAAGATTTTGACATTTTCACCTGAAGTGTACAATTAGGGGCTGAAAACGCGTTTAAAGCAATAAAAAGTTCATTTTGGCTCTCACACCTTAACTAAATGTTGTAGACTCAAACTTTTTGCTGTCATTAGTGTATGTTAGCAAAATGAAGATGATTCAAGCATTAATTTCATTGTGCTTTTGCTCATTTTGAAGATTTTGACATTTTCACCTGAAGTGTACAATCAGGCTGAAAATGCATTTAAAGCCATAAAAAGTTCATTTTGGCTCTCACACCTTAACTAAATGTTGTAGACTCAAACTTTTTGCTGTCATTAGTGTATTTTAGCAAAATGAAGATGATTCAAGCATTAATTTCATTGTGCTTTTGCTCATTTTGAAGATTTTGACATTTTCACCTGAAGTGTACAATTAGGGGCTGAAAACGCGTTTAAAGCAATAAAAAGTTCATTTTGGCTCTCACACCTTAACTAAATGTTGTAGACTCAAACTTTTTGCTGTCATTAGTGTATTTTAGCAAAATGAAGATGATTCAAGCATTAATTTCATTGTGCTTTTGCTCATTTTGAAGATTTTGACATTTTCACCTGAAGTGTACAATTAGGGGCTGAAAACGCGTTTAAAGCAATAAAAAGTTCATTTTGGCTCTCACACCTTAACTAAATGTTGTAGACTCAAACTTTTTGCTGTCATTAGTGTATTTTAGCAAAATGAAGATGATTCAAGCATTAATTTCATTGTGCTTTTGCTCATTTTGAAGATTTTGACATTTTCACCTGAAGTGTACAATTAGGGGCTGAAAACGCGTTTAAAGCAATAAAAAGTTCATTTTGGCTCTCACACCTTAACTAAATGTTGTAGACTCAAACTTTTTGCTGTCATTAGTATATTTTAGCAAAATGAAGATGATTCAAGCATTAATTGTATTGTGCTTTTGCTCATTTTGAAGATTTTGACATTTTCACCTGAAGTGTACAATCGGGCTGAAAATGCATTTAAAGCCATAAAAAGTTCATTTTGGCTCTCACACCTTAACTAAATGTTGTAGACTCAAACTTTTTGCTGTCATTAGTGTATGTTAGCAAAATGAAGATGATTCAAGCATTAATTTCATTGTGCTTTTGCTCATTTTGAAGATTTTGACATTTTCACCTGAAGTGTACAATCGGGCTGAAAATGCATTTAAAGCCATAAAAAGTTCATTTTGGCTCTCACACCTTAACTAAATGTTGTAGACTCAAACTTTTTGCTGTCATTAGTATATTTTAGCAAAATGAAGATGATTCAAGCATTAATTTTATTGTGCTTTTGCTCATTTTGAAGATTTTGACATTTTCACCTGAAGTGTACAATCGGGCTGAAAATGCATTTAAAGCCATAAAAAGTTCATTTTGGCTCTCACACCTTAACTAAATGTTGTAGACTCAAACTTTTTGCTGTCATTAGTGTATGTTAGCAAAATGAAGATGATTCAAGCATTAATTTCATTGTGCTTTTGCTCATTTTGAAGATTTTGACATTTTCACCTGAAGTGTACAATCAGGCTGAAAATGCATTTAAAGCCATAAAAAGTTCATTTTGGCTCTCACACCTTAACTAAATGTTGTAGACTCAAACTTTTTGCTGTCATTAGTGTATTTTAGCAAAATGAAGATGATTCAAGCATTAATTTCATTGTGCTTTTGCTCATTTTGAAGATTTTGACATTTTCACCTGAAGTGTACAATTAGGGGCTGAAAACGCGTTTAAACCAATAAAAAGTTCATTTTGGCTCTCACACCTTAACTAAATGTTGTAGACTCAAACTTTTTGCTGTCATTAGTATATTTTAGCAAAATGAAGATGATTCAAGCATTAATTTTATTGTGCTTTTGCTCATTTTGAAGATTTTGACATTTTCACCTGAAGTGTACAATCGGGCTGAAAATGCATTTAAAGCCATAAAAAGTTCATTTTGGCTCTCACACCTTAACTAAATGTTGTAGACTCAAACTTTTTGCTGTCATTAGTGTATGTTAGCAAAATGAAGATGATTCAAGCATTAATTTCATTGTGCTTTTGCTCATTTTGAAGATTTTGACATTTTCACCTGAAGTGTACAATCAGGCTGAAAATGCATTTAAAGCCATAAAAAGTTCATTTTGGCTCTCACACCTTAACTAAATGTTGTAGACTCAAACGTTTTGCTGTCATTAGTGTATTTTAGCAAAATGAAGATGATTCAAGCATTAATTTCATTGTGCTTTTGCTCATTTTGAAGATTTTGACATTTTCACCTGAAGTGTACAATCAGGCTGAAAATGCATTTAAAGCCATAAAAAGTTCATTTTGGCTCTCACACCTTAACTAAATGTTGTAGACTCAAACTTTTTGCTGTCATTAGTGTATTTTAGCAAAATGAAGATGATTCAAGCATTAATTTCATTGTGCTTTTGCTCATTTTGAAGATTTTGACATTTTCACCTGAAGTGTACAATTAGGGGCTGAAAACGCGTTTAAAGCAATAAAAAGTTCATTTTGGCTCTCACACCTTAACTAAATGTTGTAGACTCAAACTTTTTGCTGTCATTAGTATATTTTAGCAAAATGAAGATGATTCAAGCATTAATTGTATTGTGCTTTTGCTCATTTTGAAGATTTTGACATTTTCACCTGAAGTGTACAATCGGGCTGAAAATGCATTTAAAGCCATAAAAAGTTCATTTTGGCTCTCACACCTTAACTAAATGTTGTAGACTCAAACTTTTTGCTGTCATTAGTGTATGTTAGCAAAATGAAGATGATTCAAGCATTAATTTCATTGTGCTTTTGCTCATTTTGAAGATTTTGACATTTTCACCTGAAGTGTACAATCAGGCTGAAAATGCATTTAAAGCCATAAAAAGTTCATTTTGGCTCTCACACCTTAACTAAATGTTGTAGTCTCAAACGTTTTGCTGTCATTAGTGTATTTTAGCAAAATGAAGATGATTCAAGCATTAATTTCATTGTGCTTTTGCTCATTTTGAAGATTTTGACATTTTCACCTGAAGTGTACAATCAGGCTGAAAATGCATTTAAAGCCATAAAAAGTTCATTTTGGCTCTCACACCTTAACTAAATGTTGTAGACTCAAACTTTTTGCTGTCATTAGTGTATTTTAGCAAAATGAAGATGATTCAAGCATTAATTTCATTGTGCTTTTGCTCATTTTGAAGATTTTGACATTTTCACCTGAAGTGTACAATTAGGGGCTGAAAACGCGTTTAAAGCAATAAAAAGTTCATTTTGGCTCTCACACCTTAACTAAATGTTGTAGACTCAAACTTTTTGCTGTCATTAGTATATTTTAGCAAAATGAAGATGATTCAAGCATTAATTGTATTGTGCTTTTGCTCATTTTGAAGATTTTGACATTTTCACCTGAAGTGTACAATCGGGCTGAAAATGCATTTAAAGCCATAAAAAGTTCATTTTGGCTCTCACACCTTAACTAAATGTTGTAGACTCAAACTTTTTGCTGTCATTAGTGTATGTTAGCAAAATGAAGATGATTCAAGCATTAATTTCATTGTGCTTTTGCTCATTTTGAAGATTTTGACATTTTCACCTGAAGTGTACAATCAGGCTGAAAATGCATTTAAAGCCATAAAAAGTTCATTTTGGCTCTCACACCTTAACTAAATGTTGTAGACTCAAACTTTTTGCTGTCATTAGTGTATTTTAGCAAAATGAAGATGATTCAAGCATTAATTTCATTGTGCTTTTGCTCATTTTGAAGATTTTGACATTTTCACCTGAAGTGTACAATCAGGCTGAAAATGCATTTAAAGCCATAAAAAGTTCATTTTGGCTCTCACACCTTAACTAAATGTTGTAGACTCAAACTTTTTGCTGTCATTAGTGTATTTTAGCAAAATGAAGATGATTCAAGCATTAATTTCATTGTGCTTTTGCTCATTTTGAAGATTTTGACATTTTCACCTGAAGTGTACAATTAGGGGCTGAAAACGCGTTTAAAGCAATAAAAAGTTCATTTTGGCTCTCACACCTTAACTAAATGTTGTAGACTCAAACTTTTTGCTGTCATTAGTATATTTTAGCAAAATGAAGATGATTCAAGCATTAATTGTATTGTGCTTTTGCTCATTTTGAAGATTTTGACATTTTCACCTGAAGTGTACAATCGGGCTGAAAATGCATTTAAAGCCATAAAAAGTTCATTTTGGCTCTCACACCTTAACTAAATGTTGTAGACTCAAACTTTTTGCTGTCATTAGTGTATGTTAGCAAAATGAAGATGATTCAAGCATTAATTTCATTGTGCTTTTGCTCATTTTGAAGATTTTGACATTTTCACCTGAAGTGTACAATCGGGCTGAAAATGCATTTAAAGCCATAAAAAGTTCATTTTGGCTCTCACACCTTAACTAAATGTTGTAGACTCAAACTTTTTGCTGTCATTAGTGTATTTTAGCAAATTGAAGATGATTCAAGCATTAATTTCATTGTGCTTTTGCTCATTTTGAAGATTTTGACATTTTCACCTGAAGTGTACAATTAGGGGCTGAAAACGCGTTTAAAGCAATAAAAAGTTCATTTTGGCTCTCACACCTTAACTAAATGTTGTAGACTCAAACTTTTTGCTGTCATTAGTGTATTTTAGCAAAATGAAGATGATTCAAGCATTAATTTCATTGTGCTTTTGCTCATTTTGAAGATTTTGACATTTTCACCTGAAGTGTACAATCAGGCTGAAAATGCATTTAAAGCCATAAAAAGTTCATTTTGGCTCTCACACCTTAACTAAATGTTGTAGACTCAAACTTTTTGCTGTCATTAGTGTATTTTAGCAAAATGAAGATGATTCAAGCATTAATTTCATTGTGCTTTTGCTCATTTTGAAGATTTTGACATTTTCACCTGAAGTGTACAATTAGGGGCTGAAAACGCGTTTAAAGCAATAAAAAGTTCATTTTGGCTCTCACACCTTAACTAAATGTTGTAGACTCAAACTTTTTGCTGTCATTAGTGTATGTTAGCAAAATGAAGATGATTCAAGCATTAATTTCATTGTGCTTTTGCTCATTTTGAAGATTTTGACATTTTCACCTGAAGTGTACAATCAGGCTGAAAATGCATTTAAAGCCATAAAAAGTTCATTTTGGCTCTCACACCTTAACTAAATGTTGTAGACTCAAACTTTTTGCTGTCATTACTGTATTTTAGCAAAATGAAGATGATTCAAGCATTAATTTCATTGTGCTTTTGCTCATTTTGAAGATTTTGACATTTTCACCTGAAGTGTACAATTAGGGGCTGAAAACGCGTTTAAAGCAATAAAAAGTTCATTTTGGCTCTCACACCTTAACTAAATGTTGTAGACTCAAACTTTTTGCTGTCATTAGTGTATTTTAGCAAAATGAAGATGATTCAAGCATTAATTTCATTGTGCTTTTGCTCATTTTGAAGATTTTGACATTTTCACCTGAAGTGTACAATTAGGGGCTGAAAACGCGTTTAAAGCAATAAAAAGTTCATTTTGGCTCTCACACCTTAACTAAATGTTGTAGACTCAAACTTTTTGCTGTCATTAGTGTATTTTAGCAAAATGAAGATGATTCAAGCATTAATTTCATTGTGCTTTTGCTCATTTTGAAGATTTTGACATTTTCACCTGAAGTGTACAATTAGGGGCTGAAAACGCGTTTAAAGCAATAAAAAGTTCATTTTGGCTCTCACACCTTAACTAAATGTTGTAGACTCAAACTTTTTGCTGTCATTAGTATATTTTAGCAAAATGAAGATGATTCAAGCATTAATTGTATTGTGCTTTTGCTCATTTTGAAGATTTTGACATTTTCACCTGAAGTGTACAATCGGGCTGAAAATGCATTTAAAGCCATAAAAAGTTCATTTTGGCTCTCACACCTTAACTAAATGTTGTAGACTCAAACTTTTTGCTGTCATTAGTGTATGTTAGCAAAATGAAGATGATTCAAGCATTAATTTCATTGTGCTTTTGCTCATTTTGAAGATTTTGACATTTTCACCTGAAGTGTACAATCGGGCTGAAAATGCATTTAAAGCCATAAAAAGTTCATTTTGGCTCTCACACCTTAACTAAATGTTGTAGACTCAAACTTTTTGCTGTCATTAGTGTATTTTAGCAAATTGAAGATGATTCAAGCATTAATTTCATTGTGCTTTTGCTCATTTTGAAGATTTTGACATTTTCACCTGAAGTGTACAATTAGGGGCTGAAAACGCGTTTAAAGCAATAAAAAGTTCATTTTGGCTCTCACACCTTAACTAAATGTTGTAGACTCAAACTTTTTGCTGTCATTAGTGTATTTTAGCAAAATGAAGATGATTCAAGCATTCATTTCATTGTGCTTTTGCTCATTTTGAAGATTTTGACATTTTCACCTGAAGTGTACAATCAGGCTGAAAATGCATTTAAAGCCATAAAAAGTTCATTTTGGCTCTCACACCTTAACTAAATGTTGTAGACTCAAACTTTTTGCTGTCATTAGTATATTTTAGCAAAATGAAGATGATTCAAGCATTAATTTTATTGTGCTTTTGCTCATTTTGAAGATTTTGACATTTTCACCTGAAGTGTACAATCGGGCTGAAAATGCATTTAAAGCCATAAAAAGTTCATTTTGGCTCTCACACCTTAACTAAATGTTGTAGACTCAAACTTTTTGCTGTCATTAGTGTATGTTAGCAAAATGAAGATGATTCAAGCATTAATTTCATTGTGCTTTTGCTCATTTTGAAGATTTTGACATTTTCACCTGAAGTGTACAATCAGGCTGAAAATGCATTTAAAGCCATAAAAAGTTCATTTTGGCTCTCACACCTTAACTAAATGTTGTAGACTCAAACGTTTTGCTGTCATTAGTGTATTTTAGCAAAATGAAGATGATTCAAGCATTAATTTCATTGTGCTTTTGCTCATTTTGAAGATTTTGACATTTTCACCTGAAGTGTACAATCAGGCTGAAAATGCATTTAAAGCCATAAAAAGTTCATTTTGGCTCTCACACCTTAACTAAATGTTGTAGACTCAAACTTTTTGCTGTCATTAGTGTATTTTAGCAAAATGAAGATGATTCAAGCATTAATTTCATTGTGCTTTTGCTCATTTTGAAGATTTTGACATTTTCACCTGAAGTGTACAATTAGGGGCTGAAAACGCGTTTAAAGCAATAAAAAGTTCATTTTGGCTCTCACACCTTAACTAAATGTTGTAGACTCAAACTTTTTGCTGTCATTAGTATATTTTAGCAAAATGAAGATGATTCAAGCATTAATTGTATTGTGCTTTTGCTCATTTTGAAGATTTTGACATTTTCACCTGAAGTGTACAATCGGGCTGAAAATGCATTTAAAGCCATAAAAAGTTCATTTTGGCTCTCACACCTTAACTAAATGTTGTAGACTCAAACTTTTTGCTGTCATTAGTGTATGTTAGCAAAATGAAGATGATTCAAGCATTAATTTCATTGTGCTTTTGCTCATTTTGAAGATTTTGACATTTTCACCTGAAGTGTACAATCAGGCTGAAAATGCATTTAAAGCCATAAAAAGTTCATTTTGGCTCTCACACCTTAACTAAATGTTGTAGTCTCAAACGTTTTGCTGTCATTAGTGTATTTTAGCAAAATGAAGATGATTCAAGCATTAATTTCATTGTGCTTTTGCTCATTTTGAAGATTTTGACATTTTCACCTGAAGTGTACAATTAGGGGCTGAAAACGCGTTTAAAGCAATAAAAAGTTCATTTTGGCTCTCACACCTTAACTAAATGTTGTAGACTCAAACTTTTTGCTGTCATTAGTATATTTTAGCAAAATGAAGATGATTCAAGCATTAATTTTATTGTGCTTTTGCTCATTTTGAAGATTTTGACATTTTCACCTGAAGTGTACAATCGGGCTGAAAATGCATTTAAAGCCATAAAAAGTTCATTTTGGCTCTCACACCTTAACTAAATGTTGTAGACTCAAACTTTTTGCTGTCATTAGTATATTTTAGCAAAATGAAGATGATTCAAGCATTAATTTTATTGTGCTTTTGCTCATTTTGAAGATTTTGACATTTTCACCTGAAGTGTACAATCAGGCTGAAAATGCATTTAAAGCCATAAAAAGTTCATTTTGGCTCTCACACCTTAACTAAATGTTGTAGACTCAAACTTTTTGCTGTCATTAGTGTATGTTAGCAAAATGAAGATGATTCAAGCATTAATTTCATTGTGCTTTTGCTCATTTTGAAGATTTTGACATTTTCACCTGAAGTGTACAATCAGGCTGAAAATGCATTTAAAGCCATAAAAAGTTCATTTTGGCTCTCACACCTTAACTAAATGTTGTAGACTCAAACGTTTTGCTGTCATTAGTGTATTTTAGCAAAATGAAGATGATTCAAGCATTAATTTCATTGTGCTTTTGCTCATTTTGAAGATTTTGACATTTTCACCTGAAGTGTACAATCAGGCTGAAAATGCATTTAAAGCCATAAAAAGTTCATTTTGGCTCTCACACCTTAACTAAATGTTGTAGACTCAAACTTTTTGCTGTCATTAGTGTATTTTAGCAAAATGAAGATGATTCAAGCATTAATTTCATTGTGCTTTTGCTCATTTTGAAGATTTTGACATTTTCACCTGAAGTGTACAATTAGGGGCTGAAAACGCGTTTAAAGCAATAAAAAGTTCATTTTGGCTCTCACACCTTAACTAAATGTTGTAGACTCAAACTTTTTGCTGTCATTAGTATATTTTAGCAAAATGAAGATGATTCAAGCATTAATTTTATTGTGCTTTTGCTCATTTTGAAGATTTTGACATTTTCACCTGAAGTGTACAATCGGGCTGAAAATGCATTTAAAGCCATAAAAAGTTCATTTTGGCTCTCACACCTTAATTAAATGTTGTAGACTCAAACTTTTTGCTGTCATTAGTGTATGTTAGCAAAATGAAGATGATTCAAGCATTAATTTCATTGTGCTTTTGCTCATTTTGAAGATTTTGACATTTTCACCTGAAGTGTACAATCAGGCTGAAAATGCATTTAAAGCCATAAAAAGTTCATTTTGGCTCTCACACCTTAACTAAATGTTGTAGACTCAAACTTTTTGCTGTCATTAGTGTATTTTAGCAAAATGAAGATGATTCAAGCATTAATTTCATTGTGCTTTTGCTCATTTTGAAGATTTTGACATTTTCACCTGAAGTGTACAATCAGGCTGAAAATGCATTTAAAGCCATAAAAAGTTCATTTTGGCTCTCACACCTTAACTAAATGTTGTAGACTCAAACTTTTTGCTGTCATTAGTGTATTTTAGCAAAATGAAGATGATTCAAGCATTAATTTCATTGTGCTTTTGCTCATTTTGAAGATTTTGACATTTTCACCTGAAGTGTACAATTAGGGGCTGAAAACGCGTTTAAAGCAATAAAAAGTTCATTTTGGCTCTCACACCTTAACTAAATGTTGTAGACTCAAACTTTTTGCTGTCATTAGTATATTTTAGCAAAATGAAGATGATTCAAGCATTAATTTTATTGTGCTTTTGCTCATTTTGAAGATTTTGACATTTTCACCTGAAGTGTACAATCGGGCTGAAAATGCATTTAAAGCCATAAAAAGTTCATTTTGGCTCTCACACCTTAACTAAATGTTGTAGACTCAAACTTTTTGCTGTCATTAGTGTATTTTAGCAAAATGAAGATGATTCAAGCATTAATTTCATTGTGCTTTTGCTCATTTTGAAGATTTTGACATTTTCACCTGAAGTGTACAATTAGGGGCTGAAAACGCGTTTAAAGCAATAAAAAGTTCATTTTGGCTCTCACACCTTAACTAAATGTTGTAGACTCAAACTTTTTGCTGTCATTAGTATATTTTAGCAAAATGAAGATGATTCAAGCATTAATTGTATTGTGCTTTTGCTCATTTTGAAGATTTTGACATTTTCACCTAAAGTGTACAATCGGGCTGAAAATGCATTTAAAGCCATAAAAAGTTCATTTTGGCTCTCACACCTTAACTAAATGTTGTAGACTCAAACTTTTTGCTGTCATTAGTGTATGTTAGCAAAATGAAGATGATTCAAGCATTAATTTCATTGTGCTTTTGCTCATTTTGAAGATTTTGACATTTTCACCTGAAGTGTACAATCGGGCTGAAAATGCATTTAAAGCCATAAAAAGTTCATTTTGGCTCTCACACCTTAACTAAATGTTGTAGACTCAAACTTTTTGCTGTCATTAGTGTATTTTAGCAAATTGAAGATGATTCAAGCATTAATTTCATTGTGCTTTTGCTCATTTTGAAGATTTTGACATTTTCACCTGAAGTGTACAATTAGGGGCTGAAAACGCGTTTAAAGCAATAAAAAGTTCATTTTGGCTCTCACACCTTAACTAAATGTTGTAGACTCAAACTTTTTGCTGTCATTAGTGTATTTTAGCAAAATGAAGATGATTCAAGCATTAATTTCATTGTGCTTTTGCTCATTTTGAAGATTTTGACATTTTCACCTGAAGTGTACAATCAGGCTGAAAATTCATTTAAAGCCATAAAAAGTTCATTTTGGCTCTCACACCTTAACTAAATGTTGTAGACTCAAACTTTTTGCTGTCATTAGTGTATTTTAGCAAAATGAAGATGATTCAAGCATTAATTTCATTGTGCTTTTGCTCATTTTGAAGATTTTGACATTTTCACCTGAAGTGTACAATTAGGGGCTGAAAACGCGTTTAAAGCAATAAAAAGTTCATTTTGGCTCTCACACCTTAACTAAATGTTGTAGACTCAAACTTTTTGCTGTCATTAGTGTATTTTAGCAAAATGAAGATGATTCAAGCATTAATTTCATTGTGCTTTTGCTCATTTTGAAGATTTTGACATTTTCACCTGAAGTGTACAATTAGGGGCTGAAAACGCGTTTAAAGCAATAAAAAGTTCATTTTGGCTCTCACACCTTAACTAAATGTTGTAGACTCAAACTTTTTGCTGTCATTAGTGTATTTTAGCAAAATGAAGATGATTCAAGCATTAATTTCATTGTGCTTTTGCTCATTTTGAAGATTTTGACATTTTCACCTGAAGTGTACAATCAGGCTGAAAATGCATTTAAAGCCATAAAAAGTTCATTTTGGCTCTCACACCTTAACTAAATGTTGTAGACTCAAACTTTTTGCTGTCATTAGTGTATTTTAGCAAAATGAAGATGATTCAAGCATTAATTTCATTGTGCTTTTGCTCATTTTGAAGATTTTGACATTTTCACCTGAAGTGTACAATCGGGCTGAAAATGCATTTAAAGCCAAAAAAAAGTTCATTTTGGCTCTCACACCTTAACTAAATGTTGTAGACTCAAACTTTTTGCTGTCATTAGTGTATTTTAGCAAATTGAAGATGATTCAAGCATTAATTTCATTGTGCTTTTGCTCATTTTGAAGATTTTGACATTTTCACCTGAAGTGTACAATTAGGGGCTGAAAACGCGTTTAAAGCAATAAAAAGTTCATTTTGGCTCTCACACCTTAACTAAATGTTGTAGACTCAAACTTTTTGCTGTCATTAGTGTATTTTAGCAAAATGAAGATGATTCAAGCATTAATTTCATTGTGCTTTTGCTCATTTTGAAGATTTTGACATTTTCACCTGAAGTGTACAATCAGGCTGAAAATGCATTTAAAGCCATAAAAAGTTCATTTTGGCTCTCACACCTTAACTAAATGTTGTAGACTCAAACTTTTTGCTGTCATTAGTGTATTTTAGCAAAATGAAGATGATTCAAGCATTAATTTCATTGTGCTTTTGCTCATTTTGAAGATTTTGACATTTTCACCTGAAGTGTACAATTAGGGGCTGAAAACGCGTTTAAAGCAATAAAAAGTTCATTTTGGCTCTCACACCTTAACTAAATGTTGTAGACTCAAACTTTTTGCTGTCATTAGTGTATTTTAGCAAAATGAAGATGATTCAAGCATTAATTTCATTGTGCTTTTGCTCATTTTGAAGATTTTGACATTTTCACCTGAAGTGTACAATCGGGCTGAAAATGCATTTAAAGCCATAAAAAGTTCATTTTGGCTCTCACACCTTAACTAAATGTTGTAGACTCAAACTTTTTGCTGTCATTAGTGTATTTTAGCAAATTGAAGATGATTCAAGCATTAATTTCATTGTGCTTTTGCTCATTTTGAAGATTTTGACATTTTCACCTGAAGTGTACAATTAGGGGCTGAAAACGCGTTTAAAGCAATAAAAAGTTCATTTTGGCTCTCACACCTTAACTAAATGTTGTAGACTCAAACTTTTTGCTGTCATTAGTGTATTTTAGCAAAATGAAGATGATTCAAGCATTAATTTCATTGTGCTTTTGCTCATTTTGAAGATTTTGACATTTTCACCTGAAGTGTACAATCAGGCTGAAAATGCATTTAAAGCCATAAAAAGTTCATTTTGGCTCTCACACCTTAACTAAATGTTGTAGACTCAAACTTTTTGCTGTCATTAGTGTATTTTAGCAAAAGGAAGATGATTCAAGCATTAATTTCATTGTGCTTTTGCTCATTTTGAAGATTTTGACATTTTCACCTGAAGTGTACAATTAGGGGCTGAAAACGCGTTTAAAGCAATAAAAAGTTCATTTTGGCTCTCACACCTTAACTAAATGTTGTAGACTCAAACTTTTTGCTGTCATTAGTATATTTTAGCAAAATGAAGATGATTCAAGCATTAATTTTATTGTGCTTTTGCTCATTTTGAAGATTTTGACATTTTCACCTGAAGTGTACAATCGGGCTGAAAATGCATTTAAAGCCATAAAAAGTTCATTTTGGCTCTCACACCTTAACTAAATGTTGTAGACTCAAACTTTTTGCTGTCATTAGTGTATTTTAGCAAAATGAAGATGATTCAAGCATTAATTTCATTGTGCTTTTGCTCATTTTGAAGATTTTGACATTTTCACCTGAAGTGTACAATCAGGCTGAAAATGCATTTAAAGCCATAAAAAGTTCATTTTGGCTCTCACACCTTAACTAAATGTTGTAGACTCAAACTTTTTGCTGTCATTAGTGTATTTTAGCAAAATGAAGATGATTCAAGCATTAATTTCATTGTGCTTTTGCTCATTTTGAAGATTTTGACATTTTCACCTGAAGTGTACAATTAGGGGCTGAAAACGCGTTTAAAGCAATAAAAAGTTCATTTTGGCTCTCACACCTTAACTAAATGTTGTAGACTCAAACTTTTTGCTGTCATTAGTATATTTTAGCAAAATGAAGATGATTCAAGCATTAATTTTATTGTGCTTTTGCTCATTTTGAAGATTTTGACATTTTCACCTGAAGTGTACAATCAGGCTGAAAATGCATTTAAAGCCATAAAAAGTTCATTTTGGCTCTCACACCTTAACTAAATGTTGTAGACTCAAACTTTTTGCTGTCATTAGTGTATTTTAGCAAAATGAAGATGATTCAAGCATTAATTTCATTGTGCTTTTGCTCATTTTGAAGATTTTGACATTTTCACCTGAAGTGTACAATCGGGCTGAAAATGCATTTAAAGCCATAAAAAGTTCATTTTGGCTCTCACACCTTAACTAAATGTTGTAGACTCAAACTTTTTGCTGTCATTAGTGTATTTTAGCAAAATGAAGATGATTCAAGCATTAATTTTATTGTGCTTTTGCTCATTTTGAAGATTTTGACATTTTCACCTGAAGTGTACAATCGGGCTGAAAATGCATTTAAAGCCATAAAAAGTTCATTTTGGCTCTCACACCTTAACTAAATGTTGTAGACTCAAACTTTTTGCTGTCATTAGTGTATGTTAGCAAAATGAAGATGATTCAAGCATTAATTTCATTGTGCTTTTGCTCATTTTGAAGATTTTGACATTTTCACCTGAAGTGTACAATCAGGCTGAAAATGCATTTAAAGCCATAAAAAGTTCATTTTGGCTCTCACACCTTAACTAAATGTTGTAGACTCAAACTTTTTGCTGTCATTAGTGTATTTTCAAAATGAAGATGATTCAAGCATTAATTTCATTGTGCTTTTGCTCATTTTGAAGATTTTGACATTTTCACCTGAAGTGTACAATCAGGCTGAAAATGCATTTAAAGCCATAAAAAGTTCATTTTGGCTCTCACACCTTAACTAAATGTTGTAGACTCAAACTTTTTGCTGTCATTAGTGTATTTTAGCAAAATGAAGATGATTCAAGCATTAATTTCATTGTGCTTTTGCTCATTTTGAAGATTTTGACATTTTCACCTGAAGTGTACAATCAGGCTGAAAATGCATTTAAAGCCATAAAAAGTTCATTTTGGCTCTCACACCTTAACTAAATGTTGTAGACTCAAACTTTTTGCTGTCATTAGTGTATTTTAGCAAAAGGAAGATGATTCAAGCATTAATTTCATTGTGCTTTTGCTCATTTTGAAGATTTTGACATTTTCACCTGAAGTGTACAATTAGGGGCTGAAAACGCGTTTAAAGCAATAAAAAGTTCATTTTGGCTCTCACACCTTACCTAATTGTTGTAGACTCAAACTTTTTGCTGTCATTAGTATATTTTAGCAAAATGAAGATGATTCAAGCATTAATTTTATTGTGCTTTTGCTCATTTTGAAGATTTTGACATTTTCACCTGAAGTGTACAATCGGGCTGAAAATGCATTTAAAGCCATAAAAAGTTCATTTTGGCTCTCACACCTTAACTAAATGTTGTAGACTCAAACTTTTTGCTGTCATTAGTGTATGTTAGCAAAATGAAGATGATTCAAGCATTAATTTCATTGTGCTTTTGCTCATTTTGAAGATTTTGACATTTTCACCTGAAGTGTACAATTAGGGGCTGAAAACGCGTTTAAAGCAATAAAAAGTTCATTTTGGCTCTCACACCTTAACTAAATGTTGTAGACTCAAACTTTTTGCTGTCATTAGTGTATGTTAGCAAAATGAAGATGATTCAAGCATTAATTTCATTGTGCTTTTGCTCATTTTGAAGATTTTGACATTTTCACCTGAAGTGTACAATCAGGCTGAAAATGCATTTAAAGCCATAAAAAGTTCATTTTGGCTCTCACACCTTAACTAAATGTTGTAGACTCAAACTTTTTGCTGTCATTAGTGTATTTTAGCAAAATGAAGATGATTCAAGCATTAATTTCATTGTGCTTTTGCTCATTTTGAAGATTTTGACATTTTCACCTGAAGTGTACAATCAGGCTGAAAATGCATTTAAAGCCATAAAAAGTTCATTTTGGCTCTCACACCTTAACTAAATGTTGTAGACTCAAACATTTTGCTGTCATTAGTGTATTTTAGCAAAATGAAGATGATTCAAGCATTAATTTCATTGTGCTTTTGCTCATTTTGAAGATTTTGACATTTTCACCTGAAGTGTACAATTAGGGGCTGAAAACGCGTTTAAAGCAATAAAAAGTTCATTTTGGCTCTCACACCTTAACTAAATGTTGTAGACTCAAACTTTTTGCTGTCATTAGTGTATGTTAGCAAAATGAAGATGATTCAAGCATTAATTTCATTGTGCTTTTGCTCATTTTGAAGATTTTGACATTTTCACCTGAAGTGTACAATCAGGCTGAAAATGCATTTAAAGCCATAAAAAGTTCATTTTGGCTCTCACACCTTAACTAAATGTTGTAGACTCAAACGTTTTGCTGTCATTAGTGTATTTTAGCAAAATGAAGATGATTCAAGCATTAATTTCATTGTGCTTTTGCTCATTTTGAAGATTTTGACATTTTCACCTGAAGTGTACAATCAGGCTGAAAATGCATTTAAAGCCATAAAAAGTTCATTTTGGCTCTCACACCTTAACTAAATGTTGTAGACTCAAACTTTTTGCTGTCATTAGTGTATTTTAGCAAAATGAAGATGATTCAAGCATTAATTTCATTGTGCTTTTGCTCATTTTGAAGATTTTGACATTTTCACCTGAAGTGTACAATTAGGGGCTGAAAACGCGTTTAAAGCAATAAAAAGTTCATTTTGGCTCTCACACCTTAACTAAATGTTGTAGACTCAAACTTTTTGCTGTCATTAGTATATTTTAGCAAAATGAAGATGATTCAAGCATTAATTTTATTGTGCTTTTGCTCATTTTGAAGATTTTGACATTTTCACCTGAAGTGTACAATCGGGCTGAAAATGCATTTAAAGCCATAAAAAGTTCATTTTGGCTCTCACACCTTAACTAAATGTTGTAGACTCAAACTTTTTGCTGTCATTAGTGTATGTTAGCAAAATGAAGATGATTCAAGCATTAATTTCATTGTGCTTTTGCTCATTTTGAAGATTTTGACATTTTCACCTGAAGTGTACAATCAGGCTGAAAATGCATTTAAAGCCATAAAAAGTTCATTTTGGCTCTCACACCTTAACTAAATGTTGTAGTCTCAAACGTTTTGCTGTCATTAGTGTATTTTAGCAAAATGAAGATGATTCAAGCATTAATTTCATTGTGCTTTCGCTCATTTTGAAGATTTTGACATTTTCACCTGAAGTGTACAATCAGGCTGAAAATGCATTTAAAGCCATAAAAAGTTCATTTTGGCTCTCACACCTTAACTAAATGTTGTAGACTCAAACTTTTTGCTGTCATTAGTGTATTTTAGCAAAATGAAGATGATTCAAGCATTAATTTCATTGTGCTTTTGCTCATTTTGAAGATTTTGACATTTTCACCTGAAGTGTACAATCAGGCTGAAAATGCATTTAAAGCCATAAAAAGTTCATTTTGGCTCTCACACCTTAACTAAATGTTGTAGACTCAAACTTTTTGCTGTCATTAGTGTATTTTAGCAAAAGGAAGATGATTCAAGCATTAATTTCATTGTGCTTTTGCTCATTTTGAAGATTTTGACATTTTCACCTGAAGTGTACAATTAGGGGCTGAAAACGCGTTTAAAGCAATAAAAAGTTCATTTTGGCTCTCACACCTTAACTAAATGTTGTAGACTCAAACTTTTTGCTGTCATTAGTATATTTTAGCAAAATGAAGATGATTCAAGCATTAATTTTATTGTGCTTTTGCTCATTTTGAAGATTTTGACATTTTCACCTGAAGTGTACAATCGGGCTGAAAATGCATTTAAAGCCATAAAAAGTTCATTTTGGCTCTCACACCTTAACTAAATGTTGTAGACTCAAACTTTTTGCTGTCATTAGTGTATTTTAGCAAAATGAAGATGATTCAAGCATTAATTTCATTGTGCTTTTGCTCATTTTGAAGATTTTGACATTTTCACCTGAAGTGTACAATTAGGGGCTGAAAACGCGTTTAAAGCAATAAAAAGTTCATTTTGGCTCTCACACCTTAACTAAATGTTGTAGACTCAAACTTTTTGCTGTCATTAGTGTATTTTAGCAAAATGAAGATGATTCAAGCATTAATTTCATTGTGCTTTTGCTCATTTTGAAGATTTTGACATTTTCACCTGAAGTGTACAATCGGGCTGAAAATGCATTTAAAGCCATAAAAAGTTCATTTTGGCTCTCACACCTTAACTAAATGTTGTAGACTCAAACTTTTTGCTGTCATTAGTGTATTTTAGCAAAATGAAGATGATTCAAGCATTAATTTCATTGTGCTTTTGCTCATTTTGAAGATTTTGACATTTTCACCTGAAGTGTACAATCGGGCTGAAAATGCATTTAAAGCCATAAAAAGTTCATTTTGGCTCTCACACCTTAACTAAATGTTGTAGACTCAAACTTTTTGCTGTCATTAGTGTATGTTAGCAAAATGAAGATGATTCAAGCATTAATTTCATTGTGCTTTTGCTCATTTTGAAGATTTTGACATTTTCACCTGAAGTGTACAATCAGGCTGAAAATGCATTTAAAGCCATAAAAAGTTCATTTTGGCTCTCACACCTTAACTAAATGTTGTAGACTCAAACTTTTTGCTGTCATTAGTGTATTTTAGCAAAATGAAGATGATTCAAGCATTAATTTCATTGTGCTTTTGCTCATTTTGAAGATTTTGACATTTTCACCTGAAGTGTACAATCAGGCTGAAAATGCATTTAAAGCCATAAAAAGTTCATTTTGGCTCTCACACCTTAACTAAATGTTGTAGACTCAAACTTTTTGCTGTCATTAGTGTATTTTAGCAAAATGAAGATGATTCAAGCATTAATTTCATTGTGCTTTTGCTCATTTTGAAGATTTTGACATTTTCACCTGAAGTGTACAATTAGGGGCTGAAAACGCGTTTAAAGCAATAAAAAGTTCATTTTGGCTCTCACACCTTAACTAAATGTTGTAGACTCAAACTTTTTGCTGTCATTAGTATATTTTAGCAAAATGAAGATGATTCAAGCATTAATTTTATTGTGCTTTTGCTCATTTTGAAGATTTTGACATTTTCACCTGAAGTGTACAATCGGGCTGAAAATGCATTTAAAGCCATAAAAAGTTCATTTTGGCTCTCACACCTTAACTAAATGTTGTAGACTCAAACTTTTTGCTGTCATTAGTGTATGTTAGCAAAATGAAGATGATTCAAGCATTAATTTCATTGTGCTTTTGCTCATTTTGAAGATTTTGACATTTTCACCTGAAGTGTACAATCAGGCTGAAAATGCATTTAAAGCCATAAAAAGTTCATTTTGGCTCTCACACCTTAACTAAATGTTGTAGACTCAAACTTTTTGCTGTCATTAGTGTATTTTAGCAAAATGAAGATGATTCAAGCATTAATTTCATTGTGCTTTTGCTCATTTTGAAGATTTTGACATTTTCACCTGAAGTGTACAATTAGGGGCTGAAAACGCGTTTAAACCAATAAAAAGTTCATTTTGGCTCTCACACCTTAACTAAATGTTGTAGACTCAAACTTTTTGCTGTCATTAGTATATTTTAGCAAAATGAAGATGATTCAAGCATTAATTTTATTGTGCTTTTGCTCATTTTGAAGATTTTGACATTTTCACCTGAAGTGTACAATCGGGCTGAAAATGCATTTAAAGCCATAAAAAGTTCATTTTGGCTCTCACACCTTAACTAAATGTTGTAGACTCAAACTTTTTGCTGTCATTAGTGTATGTTAGCAAAATGAAGATGATTCAAGCATTAATTTCATTGTGCTTTTGCTCATTTTGAAGATTTTGACATTTTCACCTGAAGTGTACAATCAGGCTGAAAATGCATTTAAAGCCATAAAAAGTTCATTTTGGCTCTCACACCTTAACTAAATGTTGTAGACTCAAACGTTTTGCTGTCATTAGTGTATTTTAGCAAAATGAAGATGATTCAAGCATTAATTTCATTGTGCTTTTGCTCATTTTGAAGATTTTGACATTTTCACCTGAAGTGTACAATCAGGCTGAAAATGCATTTAAAGCCATAAAAAGTTCATTTTGGCTCTCACACCTTAACTAAATGTTGTAGACTCAAACTTTTTGCTGTCATTAGTGTATTTTAGCAAAATGAAGATGATTCAAGCATTAATTTCATTGTGCTTTTGCTCATTTTGAAGATTTTGACATTTTCACCTGAAGTGTACAATTAGGGGCTGAAAACGCGTTTAAAGCAATAAAAAGTTCATTTTGGCTCTCACACCTTAACTAAATGTTGTAGACTCAAACTTTTTGCTGTCATTAGTATATTTTAGCAAAATGAAGATGATTCAAGCATTAATTGTATTGTGCTTTTGCTCATTTTGAAGATTTTGACATTTTCACCTGAAGTGTACAATCGGGCTGAAAATGCATTTAAAGCCATAAAAAGTTCATTTTGGCTCTCACACCTTAACTAAATGTTGTAGACTCAAACTTTTTGCTGTCATTAGTGTATGTTAGCAAAATGAAGATGATTCAAGCATTAATTTCATTGTGCTTTTGCTCATTTTGAAGATTTTGACATTTTCACCTGAAGTGTACAATCAGGCTGAAAATGCATTTAAAGCCATAAAAAGTTCATTTTGGCTCTCACACCTTAACTAAATGTTGTAGTCTCAAACGTTTTGCTGTCATTAGTGTATTTTAGCAAAATGAAGATGATTCAAGCATTAATTTCATTGTGCTTTTGCTCATTTTGAAGATTTTGACATTTTCACCTGAAGTGTACAATCAGGCTGAAAATGCATTTAAAGCCATAAAAAGTTCATTTTGGCTCTCACACCTTAACTAAATGTTGTAGACTCAAACTTTTTGCTGTCATTAGTATATTTTAGCAAAATGAAGATGATTCAAGCATTAATTTTATTGTGCTTTTGCTCATTTTGAAGATTTTGACATTTTCACCTGAAGTGTACAATTAGGGGCTGAAAACGCGTTTAAAGCAATAAAAAGTTCATTTTGGCTCTCACACCTTAACTAAATGTTGTAGACTCAAACTTTTTGCTGTCATTAGTATATTTTAGCAAAATGAAGATGATTCAAGCATTAATTGTATTGTGCTTTTGCTCATTTTGAAGATTTTGACATTTTCACCTGAAGTGTACAATCGGGCTGAAAATGCATTTAAAGCCATAAAAAGTTCATTTTGGCTCTCACACCTTAACTAAATGTTGTAGACTCAAACTTTTTGCTGTCATTAGTGTATGTTAGCAAAATGAAGATGATTCAAGCATTAATTTCATTGTGCTTTTGCTCATTTTGAAGATTTTGACATTTTCACCTGAAGTGTACAATTAGGGGCTGAAAACGCGTTTAAAGCAATAAAAAGTTCATTTTGGCTCTCACACCTTAACTAAATGTTGTAGACTCAAACTTTTTGCTGTCATTAGTGTATGTTAGCAAAATGAAGATGATTCAAGCATTAATTTCATTGTGCTTTTGCTCATTTTGAAGATTTTGACATTTTCACCTGAAGTGTACAATCAGGCTGAAAATGCATTTAAAGCCATAAAAAGTTCATTTTGGCTCTCACACCTTAACTAAATGTTGTAGACTCAAACTTTTTGCTGTCATTAGTGTATTTTAGCAAAATGAAGATGATTCAAGCATTAATTTCATTGTGCTTTTGCTCATTTTGAAGATTTTGACATTTTCACCTGAAGTGTACAATCAGGCTGAAAATGCATTTAAAGCCATAAAAAGTTCATTTTGGCTCTCACACCTTAACTAAATGTTGTAGACTCAAACATTTTGCTGTCATTAGTGTATTTTAGCAAAATGAAGATGATTCAAGCATTAATTTCATTGTGCTTTTGCTCATTTTGAAGATTTTGACATTTTCACCTGAAGTGTACAATTAGGGGCTGAAAACGCGTTTAAAGCAATAAAAAGTTCATTTTGGCTCTCACACCTTAACTAAATGTTGTAGACTCAAACTTTTTGCTGTCATTAGTGTATGTTAGCAAAATGAAGATGATTCAAGCATTAATTTCATTGTGCTTTTGCTCATTTTGAAGATTTTGACATTTTCACCTGAAGTGTACAATCAGGCTGAAAATGCATTTAAAGCCATAAAAAGTTCATTTTGGCTCTCACACCTTAACTAAATGTTGTAGACTCAAACTTTTTGCTGTCATTAGTGTATTTTAGCAAAATGAAGATGATTCAAGCATTAATTTCATTGTGCTTTTGCTCATTTTGAAGATTTTGACATTTTCACCTGAAGTGTACAATCAGGCTGAAAATGCATTTAAAGCCATAAAAAGTTCATTTTGGCTCTCACACCTTAACTAAATGTTGTAGACTCAAACTTTTTGCTGTCATTAGTGTATTTTAGCAAAAGGAAGATGATTCAAGCATTAATTTCATTGTGCTTTTGCTCATTTTGAAGATTTTGACATTTTCACCTGAAGTGTACAATTAGGGGCTGAAAACGCGTTTAAAGCAATAAAAAGTTCATTTTGGCTCTCACACCTTACCTAATTGTTGTAGACTCAAACTTTTTGCTGTCATTAGTATATTTTAGCAAAATGAAGATGATTCAAGCATTAATTTTATTGTGCTTTTGCTCATTTTGAAGATTTTGACATTTTCACCTGAAGTGTACAATCGGGCTGAAAATGCATTTAAAGCCATAAAAAGTTCATTTTGGCTCTCACACCTTAACTAAATGTTGTAGACTCAAACTTTTTGCTGTCATTAGTGTATGTTAGCAAAATGAAGATGATTCAAGCATTAATTTCATTGTGCTTTTGCTCATTTTGAAGATTTTGACATTTTCACCTGAAGTGTACAATTAGGGGCTGAAAACGCGTTTAAAGCAATAAAAAGTTCATTTTGGCTCTCACACCTTAACTAAATGTTGTAGACTCAAACTTTTTGCTGTCATTAGTGTATGTTAGCAAAATGAAGATGATTCAAGCATTAATTTCATTGTGCTTTTGCTCATTTTGAAGATTTTGACATTTTCACCTGAAGTGTACAATCAGGCTGAAAATGCATTTAAAGCCATAAAAAGTTCATTTTGGCTCTCACACCTTAACTAAATGTTGTAGACTCAAACTTTTTGCTGTCATTAGTGTATTTTAGCAAAATGAAGATGATTCAAGCATTAATTTCATTGTGCTTTTGCTCATTTTGAAGATTTTGACATTTTCACCTGAAGTGTACAATCAGGCTGAAAATGCATTTAAAGCCATAAAAAGTTCATTTTGGCTCTCACACCTTAACTAAATGTTGTAGACTCAAACTTTTTGCTGTCATTAGTGTATTTTAGCAAAAGGAAGATGATTCAAGCATTAATTTCATTGTGCTTTTGCTCATTTTGAAGATTTTGACATTTTCACCTGAAGTGTACAATTAGGGGCTGAAAACGCGTTTAAAGCAATAAAAAGTTCATTTTGGCTCTCACACCTTACCTAATTGTTGTAGACTCAAACTTTTTGCTGTCATTAGTATATTTTAGCAAAATGAAGATGATTCAAGCATTAATTTTATTGTGCTTTTGCTCATTTTGAAGATTTTGACATTTTCACCTGAAGTGTACAATCGGGCTGAAAATGCATTTAAAGCCATAAAAAGTTCATTTTGGCTCTCACACCTTAACTAAATGTTGTAGACTCAAACTTTTTGCTGTCATTAGTGTATGTTAGCAAAATGAAGATGATTCAAGCATTAATTTCATTGTGCTTTTGCTCATTTTGAAGATTTTGACATTTTCACCTGAAGTGTACAATTAGGGGCTGAAAACGCGTTTAAAGCAATAAAAAGTTCATTTTGGCTCTCACACCTTAACTAAATGTTGTAGACTCAAACTTTTTGCTGTCATTAGTGTATGTTAGCAAAATGAAGATGATTCAAGCATTAATTTCATTGTGCTTTTGCTCATTTTGAAGATTTTGACATTTTCACCTGAAGTGTACAATCAGGCTGAAAATGCATTTAAAGCCATAAAAAGTTCATTTTGGCTCTCACACCTTAACTAAATGTTGTAGACTCAAACTTTTTGCTGTCATTAGTGTATTTTAGCAAAATGAAGATGATTCAAGCATTAATTTCATTGTGCTTTTGCTCATTTTGAAGATTTTGACATTTTCACCTGAAGTGTACAATCAGGCTGAAAATGCATTTAAAGCCATAAAAAGTTCATTTTGGCTCTCACACCTTAACTAAATGTTGTAGACTCAAACATTTTGCTGTCATTAGTGTATTTTAGCAAAATGAAGATGATTCAAGCATTAATTTCATTGTGCTTTTGCTCATTTTGAAGATTTTGACATTTTCACCTGAAGTGTACAATTAGGGGCTGAAAACGCGTTTAAAGCAATAAAAAGTTCATTTTGGCTCTCACACCTTAACTAAATGTTGTAGACTCAAACTTTTTGCTGTCATTAGTGTATGTTAGCAAAATGAAGATGATTCAAGCATTAATTTCATTGTGCTTTTGCTCATTTTGAAGATTTTGACATTTTCACCTGAAGTGTACAATCAGGCTGAAAATGCATTTAAAGCCATAAAAAGTTCATTTTGGCTCTCACACCTTAACTAAATGTTGTAGACTCAAACATTTTGCTGTCATTAGTGTATTTTAGCAAAATGAAGATGATTCAAGCATTAATTTCATTGTGCTTTTGCTCATTTTGAAGATTTTGACATTTTCACCTGAAGTGTACAATTAGGGGCTGAAAACGCGTTTAAAGCAATAAAAAGTTCATTTTGGCTCTCACACCTTAACTAAATGTTGTAGACTCAAACTTTTTGCTGTCATTAGTGTATGTTAGCAAAATGAAGATGATTCAAGCATTAATTTCATTGTGCTTTTGCTCATTTTGAAGATTTTGACATTTTCACCTGAAGTGTACAATCAGGCTGAAAATGCATTTAAAGCCATAAAAAGTTCATTTTGGCTCTCACACCTTAACTAAATGTTGTAGACTCAAACGTTTTGCTGTCATTAGTGTATTTTAGCAAAATGAAGATGATTCAAGCATTAATTTCATTGTGCTTTTGCTCATTTTGAAGATTTTGACATTTTCACCTGAAGTGTACAATCAGGCTGAAAATGCATTTAAAGCCATAAAAAGTTCATTTTGGCTCTCACACCTTAACTAAATGTTGTAGACTCAAACTTTTTGCTGTCATTAGTGTATTTTAGCAAAATGAAGATGATTCAAGCATTAATTTCATTGTGCTTTTGCTCATTTTGAAGATTTTGACATTTTCACCTGAAGTGTACAATTAGGGGCTGAAAACGCGTTTAAAGCAATAAAAAGTTCATTTTGGCTCTCACACCTTAACTAAATGTTGTAGACTCAAACTTTTTGCTGTCATTAGTATATTTTAGCAAAATGAAGATGATTCAAGCATTAATTTTATTGTGCTTTTGCTCATTTTGAAGATTTTGACATTTTCACCTGAAGTGTACAATCGGGCTGAAAATGCATTTAAAGCCATAAAAAGTTCATTTTGGCTCTCACACCTTAACTAAATGTTGTAGACTCAAACTTTTTGCTGTCATTAGTGTATTTTAGCAAAATGAAGATGATTCAAGCATTAATTTCATTGTGCTTTTGCTCATTTTGAAGATTTTGACATTTTCACCTGAAGTGTACAATCGGGCTGAAAATGCATTTAAAGCCATAAAAAGTTCATTTTGGCTCTCACACCTTAACTAAATGTTGTAGACTCAAACTTTTTGCTGTCATTAGTGTATGTTAGCAAAATGAAGATGATTCAAGCATTAATTTCATTGTGCTTTTGCTCATTTTGAAGATTTTGACATTTTCACCTGAAGTGTACAATCAGGCTGAAAATGCATTTAAAGCCATAAAAAGTTCATTTTGGCTCTCACACCTTAACTAAATGTTGTAGACTCAAACTTTTTGCTGTCATTAGTGTATTTTAGCAAAATGAAGATGATTCAAGCATTAATTTCATTGTGCTTTTGCTCATTTTGAAGATTTTGACATTTTCACCTGAAGTGTACAATCAGGCTGAAAATGCATTTAAAGCCATAAAAAGTTCATTTTGGCTCTCACACCTTAACTAAATGTTGTAGACTCAAACTTTTTGCTGTCATTAGTGTATTTTAGCAAAATGAAGATGATTCAAGCATTAATTTCATTGTGCTTTTGCTCATTTTGAAGATTTTGACATTTTCACCTGAAGTGTACAATTAGGGGCTGAAAACGCGTTTAAAGCAATAAAAAGTTCATTTTGGCTCTCACACCTTAACTAAATGTTGTAGACTCAAACTTTTTGCTGTCATTAGTATATTTTAGCAAAATGAAGATGATTCAAGCATTAATTTTATTGTGCTTTTGCTCATTTTGAAGATTTTGACATTTTCACCTGAAGTGTACAATCGGGCTGAAAATGCATTTAAAGCCATAAAAAGTTCATTTTGGCTCTCACACCTTAACTAAATGTTGTAGACTCAAACTTTTTGCTGTCATTAGTGTATGTTAGCAAAATGAAGATGATTCAAGCATTAATTTCATTGTGCTTTTGCTCATTTTGAAGATTTTGACATTTTCACCTGAAGTGTACAATCAGGCTGAAAATGCATTTAAAGCCATAAAAAGTTCATTTTGGCTCTCACACCTTAACTAAATGTTGTAGACTCAAACTTTTTGCTGTCATTAGTGTATTTTAGCAAAATGAAGATGATTCAAGCATTAATTTCATTGTGCTTTTGCTCATTTTGAAGATTTTGACATTTTCACCTGAAGTGTACAATTAGGGGCTGAAAACGCGTTTAAACCAATAAAAAGTTCATTTTGGCTCTCACACCTTAACTAAATGTTGTAGACTCAAACTTTTTGCTGTCATTAGTATATTTTAGCAAAATGAAGATGATTCAAGCATTAATTTTATTGTGCTTTTGCTCATTTTGAAGATTTTGACATTTTCACCTGAAGTGTACAATCGGGCTGAAAATGCATTTAAAGCCATAAAAAGTTCATTTTGGCTCTCACACCTTAACTAAATGTTGTAGACTCAAACTTTTTGCTGTCATTAGTGTATGTTAGCAAAATGAAGATGATTCAAGCATTAATTTCATTGTGCTTTTGCTCATTTTGAAGATTTTGACATTTTCACCTGAAGTGTACAATCAGGCTGAAAATGCATTTAAAGCCATAAAAAGTTCATTTTGGCTCTCACACCTTAACTAAATGTTGTAGACTCAAACGTTTTGCTGTCATTAGTGTATTTTAGCAAAATGAAGATGATTCAAGCATTAATTTCATTGTGCTTTTGCTCATTTTGAAGATTTTGACATTTTCACCTGAAGTGTACAATCAGGCTGAAAATGCATTTAAAGCCATAAAAAGTTCATTTTGGCTCTCACACCTTAACTAAATGTTGTAGACTCAAACTTTTTGCTGTCATTAGTGTATTTTAGCAAAATGAAGATTATTCAAGCATTAATTTCATTGTGCTTTTGCTCATTTTGAAGATTTTGACATTTTCACCTGAAGTGTACAATTAGGGGCTGAAAACGCGTTTAAAGCAATAAAAAGTTCATTTTGGCTCTCACACCTTAACTAAATGTTGTAGACTCAAACTTTTTGCTGTCATTAGTATATTTTAGCAAAATGAAGATGATTCAAGCATTAATTGTATTGTGCTTTTGCTCATTTTGAAGATTTTGACATTTTCACCTGAAGTGTACAATCGGGCTGAAAATGCATTTAAAGCCATAAAAAGTTCATTTTGGCTCTCACACCTTAACTAAATGTTGTAGACTCAAACTTTTTGCTGTCATTAGTGTATGTTAGCAAAATGAAGATGATTCAAGCATTAATTTCATTGTGCTTTTGCTCATTTTGAAGATTTTGACATTTTCACCTGAAGTGTACAATCAGGCTGAAAATGCATTTAAAGCCATAAAAAGTTCATTTTGGCTCTCACACCTTAACTAAATGTTGTAGTCTCAAACGTTTTGCTGTCATTAGTGTATTTTAGCAAAATGAAGATGATTCAAGCATTAATTTCATTGTGCTTTTGCTCATTTTGAAGATTTTGACATTTTCACCTGAAGTGTACAATCAGGCTGAAAATGCATTTAAAGCCATAAAAAGTTCATTTTGGCTCTCACACCTTAACTAAATGTTGTAGACTCAAACTTTTTGCTGTCATTAGTGTATTTTAGCAAAATGAAGATGATTCAAGCATTAATTTCATTGTGCTTTTGCTCATTTTGAAGATTTTGACATTTTCACCTGAAGTGTACAATTAGGGGCTGAAAACGCGTTTAAAGCAATAAAAAGTTCATTTTGGCTCTCACACCTTAACTAAATGTTGTAGACTCAAACTTTTTGCTGTCATTAGTATATTTTAGCAAAATGAAGATGATTCAAGCATTAATTGTATTGTGCTTTTGCTCATTTTGAAGATTTTGACATTTTCACCTGAAGTGTACAATCGGGCTGAAAATGCATTTAAAGCCATAAAAAGTTCATTTTGGCTCTCACACCTTAACTAAATGTTGTAGACTCAAACTTTTTGCTGTCATTAGTGTATGTTAGCAAAATGAAGATGATTCAAGCATTAATTTCATTGTGCTTTTGCTCATTTTGAAGATTTTGACATTTTCACCTGAAGTGTACAATTAGGGGCTGAAAACGCGTTTAAAGCAATAAAAAGTTCATTTTGGCTCTCACACCTTAACTAAATGTTGTAGACTCAAACTTTTTGCTGTCATTAGTGTATGTTAGCAAAATGAAGATGATTCAAGCATTAATTTCATTGTGCTTTTGCTCATTTTGAAGATTTTGACATTTTCACCTGAAGTGTACAATCAGGCTGAAAATGCATTTAAAGCCATAAAAAGTTCATTTTGGCTCTCACACCTTAACTAAATGTTGTAGACTCAAACTTTTTGCTGTCATTAGTGTATTTTAGCAAAATGAAGATGATTCAAGCATTAATTTCATTGTGCTTTTGCTCATTTTGAAGATTTTGACATTTTCACCTGAAGTGTACAATCAGGCTGAAAATGCATTTAAAGCCATAAAAAGTTCATTTTGGCTCTCACACCTTAACTAAATGTTGTAGACTCAAACATTTTGCTGTCATTAGTGTATTTTAGCAAAATGAAGATGATTCAAGCATTAATTTCATTGTGCTTTTGCTCATTTTGAAGATTTTGACATTTTCACCTGAAGTGTACAATTAGGGGCTGAAAACGCGTTTAAAGCAATAAAAAGTTCATTTTGGCTCTCACACCTTAACTAAATGTTGTAGACTCAAACTTTTTGCTGTCATTAGTGTATGTTAGCAAAATGAAGATGATTCAAGCATTAATTTCATTGTGCTTTTGCTCATTTTGAAGATTTTGACATTTTCACCTGAAGTGTACAATCAGGCTGAAAATGCATTTAAAGCCATAAAAAGTTCATTTTGGCTCTCACACCTTAACTAAATGTTGTAGACTCAAACTTTTTGCTGTCATTAGTGTATTTTAGCAAAATGAAGATGATTCAAGCATTAATTTCATTGTGCTTTTGCTCATTTTGAAGATTTTGACATTTTCACCTGAAGTGTACAATCAGGCTGAAAATGCATTTAAAGCCATAAAAAGTTCATTTTGGCTCTCACACCTTAACTAAATGTTGTAGACTCAAACTTTTTGCTGTCATTAGTGTATTTTAGCAAAAGGAAGATGATTCAAGCATTAATTTCATTGTGCTTTTGCTCATTTTGAAGATTTTGACATTTTCACCTGAAGTGTACAATTAGGGGCTGAAAACGCGTTTAAAGCAATAAAAAGTTCATTTTGGCTCTCACACCTTACCTAATTGTTGTAGACTCAAACTTTTTGCTGTCATTAGTATATTTTAGCAAAATGAAGATGATTCAAGCATTAATTTTATTGTGCTTTTGCTCATTTTGAAGATTTTGACATTTTCACCTGAAGTGTACAATCGGGCTGAAAATGCATTTAAAGCCATAAAAAGTTCATTTTGGCTCTCACACCTTAACTAAATGTTGTAGACTCAAACTTTTTGCTGTCATTAGTGTATGTTAGCAAAATGAAGATGATTCAAGCATTAATTTCATTGTGCTTTTGCTCATTTTGAAGATTTTGACATTTTCACCTGAAGTGTACAATTAGGGGCTGAAAACGCGTTTAAAGCAATAAAAAGTTCATTTTGGCTCTCACACCTTAACTAAATGTTGTAGACTCAAACTTTTTGCTGTCATTAGTGTATGTTAGCAAAATGAAGATGATTCAAGCATTAATTTCATTGTGCTTTTGCTCATTTTGAAGATTTTGACATTTTCACCTGAAGTGTACAATCAGGCTGAAAATGCATTTAAAGCCATAAAAAGTTCATTTTGGCTCTCACACCTTAACTAAATGTTGTAGACTCAAACTTTTTGCTGTCATTAGTGTATTTTAGCAAAATGAAGATGATTCAAGCATTAATTTCATTGTGCTTTTGCTCATTTTGAAGATTTTGACATTTTCACCTGAAGTGTACAATCAGGCTGAAAATGCATTTAAAGCCATAAAAAGTTCATTTTGGCTCTCACACCTTAACTAAATGTTGTAGACTCAAACTTTTTGCTGTCATTAGTGTATTTTAGCAAAATGAAGATGATTCAAGCATTAATTTCATTGTGCTTTTGCTCATTTTGAAGATTTTGACATTTTCACCTGAAGTGTACAATCAGGCTGAAAATGCATTTAAAGCCATAAAAAGTTCATTTTGGCTCTCACACCTTAACTAAATGTTGTAGACTCAAACTTTTTGCTGTCATTAGTGTATTTTAGCAAAAGGAAGATGATTCAAGCATTAATTTCATTGTGCTTTTGCTCATTTTGAAGATTTTGACATTTTCACCTGAAGTGTACAATTAGGGGCTGAAAACGCGTTTAAAGCAATAAAAAGTTCATTTTGGCTCTCACACCTTACCTAATTGTTGTAGACTCAAACTTTTTGCTGTCATTAGTATATTTTAGCAAAATGAAGATGATTCAAGCATTAATTTTATTGTGCTTTTGCTCATTTTGAAGATTTTGACATTTTCACCTGAAGTGTACAATCGGGCTGAAAATGCATTTAAAGCCATAAAAAGTTCATTTTGGCTCTCACACCTTAACTAAATGTTGTAGACTCAAACTTTTTGCTGTCATTAGTGTATGTTAGCAAAATGAAGATGATTCAAGCATTAATTTCATTGTGCTTTTGCTCATTTTGAAGATTTTGACATTTTCACCTGAAGTGTACAATTAGGGGCTGAAAACGCGTTTAAAGCAATAAAAAGTTCATTTTGGCTCTCACACCTTAACTAAATGTTGTAGACTCAAACTTTTTGCTGTCATTAGTGTATGTTAGCAAAATGAAGATGATTCAAGCATTAATTTCATTGTGCTTTTGCTCATTTTGAAGATTTTGACATTTTCACCTGAAGTGTACAATCAGGCTGAAAATGCATTTAAAGCCATAAAAAGTTCATTTTGGCTCTCACACCTTAACTAAATGTTGTAGACTCAAACTTTTTGCTGTCATTAGTGTATTTTAGCAAAATGAAGATGATTCAAGCATTAATTTCATTGTGCTTTTGCTCATTTTGAAGATTTTGACATTTTCACCTGAAGTGTACAATCAGGCTGAAAATGCATTTAAAGCCATAAAAAGTTCATTTTGGCTCTCACACCTTAACTAAATGTTGTAGACTCAAACATTTTGCTGTCATTAGTGTATTTTAGCAAAATGAAGATGATTCAAGCATTAATTTCATTGTGCTTTTGCTCATTTTGAAGATTTTGACATTTTCACCTGAAGTGTACAATTAGGGGCTGAAAACGCGTTTAAAGCAATAAAAAGTTCATTTTGGCTCTCACACCTTAACTAAATGTTGTAGACTCAAACTTTTTGCTGTCATTAGTGTATGTTAGCAAAATGAAGATGATTCAAGCATTAATTTCATTGTGCTTTTGCTCATTTTGAAGATTTTGACATTTTCACCTGAAGTGTACAATCAGGCTGAAAATGCATTTAAAGCCATAAAAAGTTCATTTTGGCTCTCACACCTTAACTAAATGTTGTAGACTCAAACGTTTTGCTGTCATTAGTGTATTTTAGCAAAATGAAGATGATTCAAGCATTAATTTCATTGTGCTTTTGCTCATTTTGAAGATTTTGACATTTTCACCTGAAGTGTACAATCAGGCTGAAAATGCATTTAAAGCCATAAAAAGTTCATTTTGGCTCTCACACCTTAACTAAATGTTGTAGACTCAAACTTTTTGCTGTCATTAGTGTATTTTAGCAAAATGAAGATGATTCAAGCATTAATTTCATTGTGCTTTTGCTCATTTTGAAGATTTTGACATTTTCACCTGAAGTGTACAATTAGGGGCTGAAAACGCGTTTAAAGCAATAAAAAGTTCATTTTGGCTCTCACACCTTAACTAAATGTTGTAGACTCAAACTTTTTGCTGTCATTAGTATATTTTAGCAAAATGAAGATGATTCAAGCATTAATTTTATTGTGCTTTTGCTCATTTTGAAGATTTTGACATTTTCACCTGAAGTGTACAATCGGGCTGAAAATGCATTTAAAGCCATAAAAAGTTCATTTTGGCTCTCACACCTTAACTAAATGTTGTAGACTCAAACTTTTTGCTGTCATTAGTGTATGTTAGCAAAATGAAGATGATTCAAGCATTAATTTCATTGTGCTTTTGCTCATTTTGAAGATTTTGACATTTTCACCTGAAGTGTACAATCAGGCTGAAAATGCATTTAAAGCCATAAAAAGTTCATTTTGGCTCTCACACCTTAACTAAATGTTGTAGACTCAAACTTTTTGCTGTCATTAGTGTATGTTAGCAAAATGAAGATGATTCAAGCATTAATTTCATTGTGCTTTTGCTCATTTTGAAGATTTTGACATTTTCACCTGAAGTGTACAATCAGGCTGAAAATGCATTTAAAGCCATAAAAAGTTCATTTTGGCTCTCACACCTTAACTAAATGTTGTAGACTCAAACTTTTTGCTGTCATTAGTGTATTTTAGCAAAATGAAGATGATTCAAGCATTAATTTCATTGTGCTTTTGCTCATTTTGAAGATTTTGACATTTTCACCTGAAGTGTACAATCGGGCTGAAAATGCATTTAAAGCCAAAAAAAAGTTCATTTTGGCTCTCACACCTTAACTAAATGTTGTAGACTCAAACTTTTTGCTGTCATTAGTGTATTTTAGCAAATTGAAGATGATTCAAGCATTAATTTCATTGTGCTTTTGCTCATTTTGAAGATTTTGACATTTTCACCTGAAGTGTACAATTAGGGGCTGAAAACGCGTTTAAAGCAATAAAAAGTTCATTTTGGCTCTCACACCTTAACTAAATGTTGTAGACTCAAACTTTTTGCTGTCATTAGTGTATTTTAGCAAAATGAAGATGATTCAAGCATTAATTTCATTGTGCTTTTGCTCATTTTGAAGATTTTGACATTTTCACCTGAAGTGTACAATCAGGCTGAAAATGCATTTAAAGCCATAAAAAGTTCATTTTGGCTCTCACACCTTAACTAAATGTTGTAGACTCAAACTTTTTGCTGTCATTAGTGTATTTTAGCAAAATGAAGATGATTCAAGCATTAATTTCATTGTGCTTTTGCTCATTTTGAAGATTTTGACATTTTCACCTGAAGTGTACAATTAGGGGCTGAAAACGCGTTTAAAGCAATAAAAAGTTCATTTTGGCTCTCACACCTTAACTAAATGTTGTAGACTCAAACTTTTTGCTGTCATTAGTGTATTTTAGCAAAATGAAGATGATTCAAGCATTAATTTCATTGTGCTTTTGCTCATTTTGAAGATTTTGACATTTTCACCTGAAGTGTACAATCGGGCTGAAAATGCATTTAAAGCCATAAAAAGTTCATTTTGGCTCTCACACCTTAACTAAATGTTGTAGACTCAAACTTTTTGCTGTCATTAGTGTATTTTAGCAAATTGAAGATGATTCAAGCATTAATTTCATTGTGCTTTTGCTCATTTTGAAGATTTTGACATTTTCACCTGAAGTGTACAATTAGGGGCTGAAAACGCGTTTAAAGCAATAAAAAGTTCATTTTGGCTCTCACACCTTAACTAAATGTTGTAGACTCAAACTTTTTGCTGTCATTAGTGTATTTTAGCAAAATGAAGATGATTCAAGCATTAATTTCATTGTGCTTTTGCTCATTTTGAAGATTTTGACATTTTCACCTGAAGTGTACAATCAGGCTGAAAATGCATTTAAAGCCATAAAAAGTTCATTTTGGCTCTCACACCTTAACTAAATGTTGTAGACTCAAACTTTTTGCTGTCATTAGTGTATTTTAGCAAAAGGAAGATGATTCAAGCATTAATTTCATTGTGCTTTTGCTCATTTTGAAGATTTTGACATTTTCACCTGAAGTGTACAATTAGGGGCTGAAAACGCGTTTAAAGCAATAAAAAGTTCATTTTGGCTCTCACACCTTAACTAAATGTTGTAGACTCAAACTTTTTGCTGTCATTAGTGTATGTTAGCAAAATGAAGATGATTCAAGCATTAATTTCATTGTGCTTTTGCTCATTTTGAAGATTTTGACATTTTCACCTGAAGTGTACAATCAGGCTGAAAATGCATTTAAAGCCATAAAAAGTTCATTTTGGCTCTCACACCTTAACTAAATGTTGTAGACTCAAACTTTTTGCTGTCATTAGTGTATTTTAGCAAAATGAAGATGATTCAAGCATTAATTTCATTGTGCTTTTGCTCATTTTGAAGATTTTGACATTTTCACCTGAAGTGTACAATCAGGCTGAAAATGCATTTAAAGCCATAAAAAGTTCATTTTGGCTCTCACACCTTAACTAAATGTTGTAGACTCAAACATTTTGCTGTCATTAGTGTATTTTAGCAAAATGAAGATGATTCAAGCATTAATTTCATTGTGCTTTTGCTCATTTTGAAGATTTTGACATTTTCACCTGAAGTGTACAATTAGGGGCTGAAAACGCGTTTAAAGCAATAAAAAGTTCATTTTGGCTCTCACACCTTAACTAAATGTTGTAGACTCAAACTTTTTGCTGTCATTAGTGTATGTTAGCAAAATGAAGATGATTCAAGCATTAATTTCATTGTGCTTTTGCTCATTTTGAAGATTTTGACATTTTCACCTGAAGTGTACAATCAGGCTGAAAATGCATTTAAAGCCATAAAAAGTTCATTTTGGCTCTCACACCTTAACTAAATGTTGTAGACTCAAACTTTTTGCTGTCATTAGTGTATTTTAGCAAAATGAAGATGATTCAAGCATTAATTTCATTGTGCTTTTGCTCATTTTGAAGATTTTGACATTTTCACCTGAAGTGTACAATCAGGCTGAAAATGCATTTAAAGCCATAAAAAGTTCATTTTGGCTCTCACACCTTAACTAAATGTTGTAGACTCAAACTTTTTGCTGTCATTAGTGTATTTTAGCAAAAGGAAGATGATTCAAGCATTAATTTCATTGTGCTTTTGCTCATTTTGAAGATTTTGACATTTTCACCTGCTGAAGTGTACAATTAGGGGCTGAAAACGCGTTTAAAGCAATAAAAAGTTCATTTTGGCTCTCACACCTTAACTAAATGTTGTAGACTCAAACTTTTTGCTGTCATTAGTATATTTTAGCAAAATGAAGATGATTCAAGCATTAATTTTATTGTGCTTTTGCTCATTTTGAAGATTTTGACATTTTCACCTGAAGTGTACAATCGGGCTGAAAATGCATTTAAAGCCATAAAAAGTTCATTTTGGCTCTCACACCTTAACTAAATGTTGTAGACTCAAACTTTTTGCTGTCATTAGTGTATTTTAGCAAAATGAAGATGATTCAAGCATTAATTTCATTGTGCTTTTGCTCATTTTGAAGATTTTGACATTTTCACCTGAAGTGTACAATAGGGCTGAAAACGCAGTTTAAAGCCAATAAAAAGTTCATTTTGGCTCTCACACCTTAACTAAATGTTGTAGACTCAAACTTTTTGCTGTCATTAGTGTATTTTAGCAAAATGAAGATGATTCAAGCATTAATTTCATTGTGCTTTTGCTCATTTTGAAGATTTTGACATTTTCACCTGAAGTGTACAATAGGGCTGAAAATGCATTTAAAGCCATAAAAAGTTCATTTTGGCTCTCACACCTTAACTAAATGTTGTAGACTCAAACTTTTGCTGTCATTAGTGTATTTTAGCAAAATGAAGATGATTCAAGCATTAATTTCATTGTGCTTTTGCTCATTTTGAAGATTTTGACATTTTCACCTGAAGTGTACAATCGGGCTGAAAATGCATTTAAAGCCATAAAAAGTTCATTTTGGCTCTCACACCTTAACTAAATGTTGTAGACTCAAACTTTTTGCTGTCATTAGTGTATGTTAGCAAAATGAAGATGATTCAAGCATTAATTTCATTGTGCTTTTGCTCATTTTGAAGATTTTGACATTTTCACCTGAAGTGTACAATCAGGCTGAAAATGCATTTAAAGCCATAAAAAGTTCATTTTGGCTCTCACACCTTAACTAAATGTTGTAGACTCAAACTTTTTGCTGTCATTAGTGTATTTTAGCAAAATGAAGATGATTCAAGCATTAATTTCATTGTGCTTTTGCTCATTTTGAAGATTTTGACATTTTCACCTGAAGTGTACAATCAGGCTGAAAATGCATTTAAAGCCATAAAAAGTTCATTTTGGCTCTCACACCTTAACTAAATGTTGTAGACTCAAACTTTTTGCTGTCATTAGTGTATTTTAGCAAAATGAAGATGATTCAAGCATTAATTTCATTGTGCTTTTGCTCATTTTGAAGATTTTGACATTTTCACCTGAAGTGTACAATTAGGGGCTGAAAACGCGTTTAAAGCAATAAAAAGTTCATTTTGGCTCTCACACCTTAACTAAATGTTGTAGACTCAAACTTTTTGCTGTCATTAGTATATTTTAGCAAAATGAAGATGATTCAAGCATTAATTTTATTGTGCTTTTGCTCATTTTGAAGATTTTGACATTTTCACCTGAAGTGTACAATCGGGCTGAAAATGCATTTAAAGCCATAAAAAGTTCATTTTGGCTCTCACACCTTAACTAAATGTTGTAGACTCAAACTTTTTGCTGTCATTAGTGTATGTTAGCAAAATGAAGATGATTCAAGCATTAATTTCATTGTGCTTTTGCTCATTTTGAAGATTTTGACATTTTCACCTGAAGTGTACAATCAGGCTGAAAATGCATTTAAAGCATAAAAAGTTCATTTTGGCTCTCACACCTTAACTAAATGTTGTAGACTCAAACTTTTTGCTGTCATTAGTGTATTTTAGCAAAATGAAGATGATTCAAGCATTAATTTCATTGTGCTTTTGCTCATTTTGAAGATTTTGACATTTTCACCTGAAGTGTACAATTAGGGGCTGAAAACGCGTTTAAAGCAATAAAAAGTTCATTTTGGCTCTCACACCTTAACTAAATGTTGTAGACTCAAACTTTTTGCTGTCATTAGTATATTTTAGCAAAATGAAGATGATTCAAGCATTAATTGTATTGTGCTTTTGCTCATTTTGAAGATTTTGACATTTTCACCTGAAGTGTACAATCGGGCTGAAAATGCATTTAAAGCCATAAAAAGTTCATTTTGGCTCTCACACCTTAACTAAATGTTGTAGACTCAAACTTTTTGCTGTCATTAGTGTATGTTAGCAAAATGAAGATGATTCAAGCATTAATTTCATTGTGCTTTTGCTCATTTTGAAGATTTTGACATTTTCACCTGAAGTGTACAATCAGGCTGAAAATGCATTTAAAGCCATAAAAAGTTCATTTTGGCTCTCACACCTTAACTAAATGTTGTAGTCTCAAACGTTTTGCTGTCATTAGTGTATTTTAGCAAAATGAAGATGATTCAAGCATTAATTTCATTGTGCTTTTGCTCATTTTGAAGATTTTGACATTTTCACCTGAAGTGTACAATCAGGCTGAAAATGCATTTAAAGCCATAAAAAGTTCATTTTGGCTCTCACACCTTAACTAAATGTTGTAGACTCAAACTTTTTGCTGTCATTAGTGTATTTTAGCAAAATGAAGATGATTCAAGCATTAATTTCATTGTGCTTTTGCTCATTTTGAAGATTTTGACATTTTCACCTGAAGTGTACAATTAGGGCTGAAAACGCGTTTTAAAGCAATAAAAAGTTCATTTTGGCTCTCACACCTTAACTAAATGTTGTAGACTCAAACTTTTTGCTGTCATTAGTATATTTTAGCAAAATGAAGATGATTCAAGCATTAATTGTATTGTGCTTTTGCTCATTTTGAAGATTTTGACATTTTCACCTGAAGTGTACAATCGGGCTGAAAATGCATTTAAAGCCATAAAAAGTTCATTTTGGCTCTCACACCTTAACTAAATGTTGTAGACTCAAACTTTTTGCTGTCATTAGTGTATGTTAGCAAAATGAAGATGATTCAAGCATTAATTTCATTGTGCTTTTGCTCATTTTGAAGATTTTGACATTTTCACCTGAAGTGTACAATTAGGGGCTGAAAACGCGTTTAAAGCAATAAAAAGTTCATTTTGGCTCTCACACCTTAACTAAATGTTGTAGACTCAAACTTTTTGCTGTCATTAGTGTATGTTAGCAAAATGAAGATGATTCAAGCATTAATTTCATTGTGCTTTTGCTCATTTTGAAGATTTTGACATTTTCACCTGAAGTGTACAATCAGGCTGAAAATGCATTTAAAGCCATAAAAAGTTCATTTTGGCTCTCACACCTTAACTAAATGTTGTAGACTCAAACTTTTTGCTGTCATTAGTGTATTTTAGCAAAATGAAGATGATTCAAGCATTAATTTCATTGTGCTTTTGCTCATTTTGAAGATTTTGACATTTTCACCTGAAGTGTACAATCAGGCTGAAAATGCATTTAAAGCCATAAAAAGTTCATTTTGGCTCTCACACCTTAACTAAATGTTGTAGACTCAAACATTTTGCTGTCATTAGTGTATTTTAGCAAAATGAAGATGATTCAAGCATTAATTTCATTGTGCTTTTGCTCATTTTGAAGATTTTGACATTTTCACCTGAAGTGTACAATTAGGGCTGAAAACGCGATTTAAAGCAATAAAAAGTTCATTTTGGCTCTCACACCTTAACTAAATGTTGTAGACTCAAACTTTTTGCTGTCATTAGTGTATGTTAGCAAAATGAAGATGATTCAAGCATTAATTTCATTGTGCTTTTGCTCATTTTGAAGATTTTGACATTTTCACCTGAAGTGTACAATCAGGCTGAAAATGCATTTAAAGCCATAAAAAGTTCATTTTGGCTCTCACACCTTAACTAAATGTTGTAGACTCAAACTTTTTGCTGTCATTAGTGTATTTTAGCAAAATGAAGATGATTCAAGCATTAATTTCATTGTGCTTTTGCTCATTTTGAAGATTTTGACATTTTCACCTGAAGTGTACAATCAGGCTGAAAATGCATTTAAAGCCATAAAAAGTTCATTTTGGCTCTCACACCTTAACTAAATGTTGTAGACTCAAACTTTTTGCTGTCATTAGTGTATTTTAGCAAAAGGAAGATGATTCAAGCATTAATTTCATTGTGCTTTTGCTCATTTTGAAGATTTTGACATTTTCACCTGAAGTGTACAATTAGGGGCTGAAAACGCGTTTAAAGCAATAAAAAGTTCATTTTGGCTCTCACACCTTACCTAATTGTTGTAGACTCAAACTTTTTGCTGTCATTAGTATATTTTAGCAAAATGAAGATGATTCAAGCATTAATTTTATTGTGCTTTTGCTCATTTTGAAGATTTTGACATTTTCACCTGAAGTGTACAATCGGGCTGAAAATGCATTTAAAGCCATAAAAAGTTCATTTTGGCTCTCACACCTTAACTAAATGTTGTAGACTCAAACTTTTTGCTGTCATTAGTGTATGTTAGCAAAATGAAGATGATTCAAGCATTAATTTCATTGTGCTTTTGCTCATTTTGAAGATTTTGACATTTTCACCTGAAGTGTACAATCAGGCTGAAAATGCATTTAAAGCCATAAAAAGTTCATTTTGGCTCTCACACCTTAACTAAATGTTGTAGACTCAAACTTTTGCTGTCATTAGTGTATTTTAGCAAAATGAAGATGATTCAAGCATTAATTTCATTGTGCTTTTGCTCATTTTGAAGATTTTGACATTTTCACCTGAAGTGTACAATCAGGCTGAAAATGCATTTAAAGCCATAAAAAGTTCATTTTGGCTCTCACACCTTAACTAAATGTTGTAGACTCAAACTTTTTGCTGTCATTAGTGTATTTTAGCAAAATGAAGATGATTCAAGCATTAATTTCATTGTGCTTTTGCTCATTTTGAAGATTTTGACATTTTCACCTGAAGTGTACAATCGGGCTGAAAATGCATTTAAAGCCATAAAAAGTTCATTTTGGCTCTCACACCTTAACTAAATGTTGTAGACTCAAACTTTTTGCTGTCATTAGTGTATTTTAGCAAAATGAAGATGATTCAAGCATTAATTTCATTGTGCTTTTGCTCATTTTGAAGATTTTGACATTTTCACCTGAAGTGTACAATCGGGCTGAAAATGCATTTAAAGCCATAAAAAGTTCATTTTGGCTCTCACACCTTAACTAAATGTTGTAGACTCAAACTTTTTGCTGTCATTAGTGTATGTTAGCAAAATGAAGATGATTCAAGCATTAATTTCATTGTGCTTTTGCTCATTTTGAAGATTTTGACATTTTCACCTGAAGTGTACAATCAGGCTGAAAATGCATTTAAAGCCATAAAAAGTTCATTTTGGCTCTCACACCTTAACTAAATGTTGTAGACTCAAACGTTTTGCTGTCATTAGTGTATTTTAGCAAAATGAAGATGATTCAAGCATTAATTTCATTGTGCTTTTGCTCATTTTGAAGATTTTGACATTTTCACCTGAAGTGTACAATCAGGCTGAAAATGCATTTAAAGCCATAAAAAGTTCATTTTGGCTCTCACACCTTAACTAAATGTTGTAGACTCAAACTTTTTGCTGTCATTAGTGTATTTTAGCAAAATGAAGATGATTCAAGCATTAATTTCATTGTGCTTTTGCTCATTTTGAAGATTTTGACATTTTCACCTGAAGTGTACAATTAGGGGCTGAAAACGCGTTTAAAGCAATAAAAAGTTCATTTTGGCTCTCACACCTTAACTAAATGTTGTAGACTCAAACTTTTTGCTGTCATTAGTATATTTTAGCAAAATGAAGATGATTCAAGCATTAATTTTATTGTGCTTTTGCTCATTTTGAAGATTTTGACATTTTCACCTGAAGTGTACAATCGGGCTGAAAATGCATTTAAAGCCATAAAAAGTTCATTTTGGCTCTCACACCTTAACAAAATGTTGTAGACTCAAACTTTTTGCTGTCATTAGTGTATGTTAGCAAAATGAAGATGATTCAAGCATTAATTTCATTGTGCTTTTGCTCATTTTGAAGATTTTGACATTTTCACCTGAAGTGTACAATCAGGCTGAAAATGCATTTAAAGCCATAAAAAGTTCATTTTGGCTCTCACACCTTAACTAAATGTTGTAGACTCAAACTTTTTGCTGTCATTAGTGTATGTTAGCAAAATGAAGATGATTCAAGCATTAATTTCATTGTGCTTTTGCTCATTTTGAAGATTTTGACATTTTCACCTGAAGTGTACAATCAGGCTGAAAATGCATTTAAAGCCATAAAAAGTTCATTTTGGCTCTCACACCTTAACTAAATGTTGTAGACTCAAACTTTTTGCTGTCATTAGTGTATTTTAGCAAAATGAAGATGATTCAAGCATTAATTTCATTGTGCTTTTGCTCATTTTGAAGATTTTGACATTTTCACCTGAAGTGTACAATCGGGCTGAAAATGCATTTAAAGCCAAAAAAAAGTTCATTTTGGCTCTCACACCTTAACTAAATGTTGTAGACTCAAACTTTTTGCTGTCATTAGTGTATTTTAGCAAATTGAAGATGATTCAAGCATTAATTTCATTGTGCTTTTGCTCATTTTGAAGATTTTGACATTTTCACCTGAAGTGTACAATTAGGGGCTGAAAACGCGTTTAAAGCAATAAAAAGTTCATTTTGGCTCTCACACCTTAACTAAATGTTGTAGACTCAAACTTTTTGCTGTCATTAGTGTATTTTAGCAAAATGAAGATGATTCAAGCATTAATTTCATTGTGCTTTTGCTCATTTTGAAGATTTTGACATTTTCACCTGAAGTGTACAATCAGGCTGAAAATGCATTTAAAGCCATAAAAAGTTCATTTTGGCTCTCACACCTTAACTAAATGTTGTAGACTCAAACTTTTTGCTGTCATTAGTGTATTTTAGCAAAATGAAGATGATTCAAGCATTAATTTCATTGTGCTTTTGCTCATTTTGAAGATTTTGACATTTTCACCTGAAGTGTACAATTAGGGGCTGAAAACGCGTTTAAAGCAATAAAAAGTTCATTTTGGCTCTCACACCTTAACTAAATGTTGTAGACTCAAACTTTTTGCTGTCATTAGTGTATTTTAGCAAAATGAAGATGATTCAAGCATTAATTTCATTGTGCTTTTGCTCATTTTGAAGATTTTGACATTTTCACCTGAAGTGTACAATCGGGCTGAAAATGCATTTAAAGCCATAAAAAGTTCATTTTGGCTCTCACACCTTAACTAAATGTTGTAGACTCAAACTTTTTGCTGTCATTAGTGTATTTTAGCAAATTGAAGATGATTCAAGCATTAATTTCATTGTGCTTTTGCTCATTTTGAAGATTTTGACATTTTCACCTGAAGTGTACAATTAGGGGCTGAAAACGCGTTTAAAGCAATAAAAAGTTCATTTTGGCTCTCACACCTTAACTAAATGTTGTAGACTCAAACTTTTTGCTGTCATTAGTGTATTTTAGCAAAATGAAGATGATTCAAGCATTAATTTCATTGTGCTTTTGCTCATTTTGAAGATTTTGACATTTTCACCTGAAGTGTACAATCAGGCTGAAAATGCATTTAAAGCCATAAAAAGTTCATTTTGGCTCTCACACCTTAACTAAATGTTGTAGACTCAAACTTTTTGCTGTCATTAGTGTATTTTAGCAAAAGGAAGATGATTCAAGCATTAATTTCATTGTGCTTTTGCTCATTTTGAAGATTTTGACATTTTCACCTGAAGTGTACAATTAGGGGCTGAAAACGCGTTTAAAGCAATAAAAAGTTCATTTTGGCTCTCACACCTTAACTAAATGTTGTAGACTCAAACTTTTTGCTGTCATTAGTATATTTTAGCAAAATGAAGATGATTCAAGCATTAATTTCATTGTGCTTTTGCTCATTTTGAAGATTTTGACATTTTCACCTGAAGTGTACAATCGGGCTGAAAATGCATTTAAAGCCATAAAAAGTTCATTTTGGCTCTCACACCTTAACTAAATGTTGTAGACTCAAACGTTTTGCTGTCATTAGTGTATTTTAGCAAAATGAAGATGATTCAAGCATTAATTTCATTGTGCTTTTGCTCATTTTGAAGATTTTGACATTTTCACCTGAAGTGTACAATCAGGCTGAAAATGCATTTAAAGCCATAAAAAGTTCATTTTGGCTCTCACACCTTAACTAAATGTTGTAGACTCAAACTTTTTGCTGTCATTAGTGTATTTTAGCAAAATGAAGATGATTCAAGCATTAATTTCATTGTGCTTTTGCTCATTTTGAAGATTTTGACATTTTCACCTGAAGTGTACAATTAGGGGCTGAAAACGCGTTTAAAGCAATAAAAAGTTCATTTTGGCTCTCACACCTTAACTAAATGTTGTAGACTCAAACTTTTTGCTGTCATTAGTATATTTTAGCAAAATGAAGATGATTCAAGCATTAATTTTATTGTGCTTTTGCTCATTTTGAAGATTTTGACATTTTCACCTGAAGTGTACAATCAGGCTGAAAATGCATTTAAAGCCATAAAAAGTTCATTTTGGCTCTCACACCTTAACTAAATGTTGTAGACTCAAACTTTTTGCTGTCATTAGTGTATTTTAGCAAAATGAAGATGATTCAAGCATTAATTTCATTGTGCTTTTGCTCATTTTGAAGATTTTGACATTTTCACCTGAAGTGTACAATCGGGCTGAAAATGCATTTAAAGCCATAAAAAGTTCATTTTGGCTCTCACACCTTAACTAAATGTTGTAGACTCAAACTTTTTGCTGTCATTAGTGTATTTTAGCAAAATGAAGATGATTCAAGCATTAATTTTATTGTGCTTTTGCTCATTTTGAAGATTTTGACATTTTCACCTGAAGTGTACAATCGGGCTGAAAATGCATTTAAAGCCATAAAAAGTTCATTTTGGCTCTCACACCTTAACTAAATGTTGTAGACTCAAACTTTTTGCTGTCATTAGTGTATGTTAGCAAAATGAAGATGATTCAAGCATTAATTTCATTGTGCTTTTGCTCATTTTGAAGATTTTGACATTTTCACCTGAAGTGTACAATCAGGCTGAAAATGCATTTAAAGCCATAAAAAGTTCATTTTGGCTCTCACACCTTAACTAAATGTTGTAGACTCAAACTTTTTGCTGTCATTAGTGTATTTTAGCAAAATGAAGATGATTCAAGCATTAATTTCATTGTGCTTTTGCTCATTTTGAAGATTTTGACATTTTCACCTGAAGTGTACAATCAGGCTGAAAATGCATTTAAAGCCATAAAAAGTTCATTTTGGCTCTCACACCTTAACTAAATGTTGTAGACTCAAACTTTTTGCTGTCATTAGTGTATTTTAGCAAAATGAAGATGATTCAAGCATTAATTTCATTGTGCTTTTGCTCATTTTGAAGATTTTGACATTTTCACCTGAAGTGTACAATTAGGGGCTGAAAACGCGTTTAAAGCAATAAAAAGTTCATTTTGGCTCTCACACCTTAACTAAATGTTGTAGACTCAAACTTTTTGCTGTCATTAGTGTATTTTAGCAAAATGAAGATGATTCAAGCATTAATTTCATTGTGCTTTTGCTCATTTTGAAGATTTTGACATTTTCACCTGAAGTGTACAATCGGGCTGAAAATGCATTTAAAGCCATAAAAAGTTCATTTTGGCTCTCACACCTTAACTAAATGTTGTAGACTCAAACTTTTTGCTGTCATTAGTGTATTTTAGCAAATTGAAGATGATTCAAGCATTAATTTCATTGTGCTTTTGCTCATTTTGAAGATTTTGACATTTTCACCTGAAGTGTACAATTAGGGGCTGAAAACGCGTTTAAAGCAATAAAAAGTTCATTTTGGCTCTCACACCTTAACTAAATGTTGTAGACTCAAACTTTTTGCTGTCATTAGTGTATTTTAGCAAAATGAAGATGATTCAAGCATTAATTTCATTGTGCTTTTGCTCATTTTGAAGATTTTGACATTTTCACCTGAAGTGTACAATCAGGCTGAAAATGCATTTAAAGCCATAAAAAGTTCATTTTGGCTCTCACACCTTAACTAAATGTTGTAGACTCAAACTTTTTGCTGTCATTAGTGTATTTTAGCAAAAGGAAGATGATTCAAGCATTAATTTCATTGTGCTTTTGCTCATTTTGAAGATTTTGACATTTTCACCTGAAGTGTACAATTAGGGGCTGAAAACGCGTTTAAAGCAATAAAAAGTTCATTTTGGCTCTCACACCTTAACTAAATGTTGTAGACTCAAACTTTTTGCTGTCATTAGTATATTTTAGCAAAATGAAGATGATTCAAGCATTAATTTTATTGTGCTTTTGCTCATTTTGAAGATTTTGACATTTTCACCTGAAGTGTACAATCGGGCTGAAAATGCATTTAAAGCCATAAAAAGTTCATTTTGGCTCTCACACCTTAACTAAATGTTGTAGACTCAAACTTTTTGCTGTCATTAGTGTATTTTAGCAAAATGAAGATGATTCAAGCATTAATTTCATTGTGCTTTTGCTCATTTTGAAGATTTTGACATTTTCACCTGAAGTGTACAATCAGGCTGAAAATGCATTTAAAGCCATAAAAAGTTCATTTTGGCTCTCACACCTTAACTAAATGTTGTAGACTCAAACTTTTTGCTGTCATTAGTGTATTTTAGCAAAATGAAGATGATTCAAGCATTAATTTCATTGTGCTTTTGCTCATTTTGAAGATTTTGACATTTTCACCTGAAGTGTACAATTAGGGGCTGAAAACGCGTTTAAAGCAATAAAAAGTTCATTTTGGCTCTCACACCTTAACTAAATGTTGTAGACTCAAACTTTTTGCTGTCATTAGTATATTTTAGCAAAATGAAGATGATTCAAGCATTAATTTTATTGTGCTTTTGCTCATTTTGAAGATTTTGACATTTTCACCTGAAGTGTACAATCAGGCTGAAAATGCATTTAAAGCCATAAAAAGTTCATTTTGGCTCTCACACCTTAACTAAATGTTGTAGACTCAAACTTTTTGCTGTCATTAGTGTATTTTAGCAAAATGAAGATGATTCAAGCATTAATTTCATTGTGCTTTTGCTCATTTTGAAGATTTTGACATTTTCACCTGAAGTGTACAATCGGGCTGAAAATGCATTTAAAGCCATAAAAAGTTCATTTTGGCTCTCACACCTTAACTAAATGTTGTAGACTCAAACTTTTTGCTGTCATTAGTGTATTTTAGCAAAATGAAGATGATTCAAGCATTAATTTTATTGTGCTTTTGCTCATTTTGAAGATTTTGACATTTTCACCTGAAGTGTACAATCGGGCTGAAAATGCATTTAAAGCCATAAAAAGTTCATTTTGGCTCTCACACCTTAACTAAATGTTGTAGACTCAAACTTTTTGCTGTCATTAGTGTATGTTAGCAAAATGAAGATGATTCAAGCATTAATTTCATTGTGCTTTTGCTCATTTTGAAGATTTTGACATTTTCACCTGAAGTGTACAATCAGGCTGAAAATGCATTTAAAGCCATAAAAAGTTCATTTTGGCTCTCACACCTTAACTAAATGTTGTAGACTCAAACTTTTTGCTGTCATTAGTGTATTTTAGCAAAATGAAGATGATTCAAGCATTAATTTCATTGTGCTTTTGCTCATTTTGAAGATTTTGACATTTTCACCTGAAGTGTACAATCAGGCTGAAAATGCATTTAAAGCCATAAAAAGTTCATTTTGGCTCTCACACCTTAACTAAATGTTGTAGACTCAAACTTTTTGCTGTCATTAGTGTATTTTAGCAAAATGAAGATGATTCAAGCATTAATTTCATTGTGCTTTTGCTCATTTTGAAGATTTTGACATTTTCACCTGAAGTGTACAATTAGGGGCTGAAAACGCGTTTAAAGCAATAAAAAGTTCATTTTGGCTCTCACACCTTAACTAAATGTTGTAGACTCAAACTTTTTGCTGTCATTAGTGTATTTTAGCAAAATGAAGATGATTCAAGCATTAATTTCATTGTGCTTTTGCTCATTTTGAAGATTTTGACATTTTCACCTGAAGTGTACAATCGGGCTGAAAATGCATTTAAAGCCATAAAAAGTTCATTTTGGCTCTCACACCTTAACTAAATGTTGTAGACTCAAACTTTTTGCTGTCATTAGTGTATTTTAGCAAAATGAAGATGATTCAAGCATTAATTTCATTGTGCTTTTGCTCATTTTGAAGATTTTGACATTTTCACCTGAAGTGTACAATCGGGCTGAAAATGCATTTAAAGCCATAAAAAGTTCATTTTGGCTCTCACACCTTAACTAAATGTTGTAGACTCAAACTTTTTGCTGTCATTCGTGTATGTTAGCAAAATGAAGATGATTCAAGCATTAATTTCATTGTGCTTTTGCTCATTTTGAAGATTTTGACATTTTCACCTGAAGTGTACAATCAGGCTGAAAATGCATTTAAAGCCATAAAAAGTTCATTTTGGCTCTCACACCTTAACTAAATGTTGTAGACTCAAACTTTTTGCTGTCATTAGTGTATTTTAGCAAAATGAAGATGATTCAAGCATTAATTTCATTGTGCTTTTGCTCATTTTGAAGATTTTGACATTTTCACCTGAAGTGTACAATCAGGCTGAAAATGCATTTAAAGCCATAAAAAGTTCATTTTGGCTCTCACACCTTAACTAAATGTTGTAGACTCAAACTTTTTGCTGTCATTAGTGTATTTTAGCAAAATGAAGATTATTCAAGCATTAATTTCATTGTGCTTTTGCTCATTTTGAAGATTTTGACATTTTCACCTGAAGTGTACAATTAGGGGCTGAAAACGCGTTTAAAGCAATAAAAAGTTCATTTTGGCTCTCACACCTTAACTAAATGTTGTAGACTCAAACTTTTTGCTGTCATTAGTATATTTTAGCAAAATGAAGATGATTCAAGCATTAATTTTATTGTGCTTTTGCTCATTTTGAAGATTTTGACATTTTCACCTGAAGTGTACAATCGGGCTGAAAATGCATTTAAAGCCATAAAAAGTTCATTTTGGCTCTCACACCTTAACTAAATGTTGTAGACTCAAACTTTTTGCTGTCATTAGTGTATGTTAGCAAAATGAAGATGATTCAAGCATTAATTTCATTGTGCTTTTGCTCATTTTGAAGATTTTGACATTTTCACCTGAAGTGTACAATCAGGCTGAAAATGCATTTAAAGCCATAAAAAGTTCATTTTGGCTCTCACACCTTAACTAAATGTTGTAGACTCAAACTTTTTGCTGTCATTAGTGTATTTTAGCAAAATGAAGATGATTCAAGCATTAATTTCATTGTGCTTTTGCTCATTTTGAAGATTTTGACATTTTCACCTGAAGTGTACAATTAGGGGCTGAAAACGCGTTTAAACCAATAAAAAGTTCATTTTGGCTCTCACACCTTAACTAAATGTTGTAGACTCAAACTTTTTGCTGTCATTAGTATATTTTAGCAAAATGAAGATGATTCAAGCATTAATTTTATTGTGCTTTTGCTCATTTTGAAGATTTTGACATTTTCACCTGAAGTGTACAATCGGGCTGAAAATGCATTTAAAGCCATAAAAAGTTCATTTTGGCTCTCACACCTTAACTAAATGTTGTAGACTCAAACTTTTTGCTGTCATTAGTGTATGTTAGCAAAATGAAGATGATTCAAGCATTAATTTCATTGTGCTTTTGCTCATTTTGAAGATTTTGACATTTTCACCTGAAGTGTACAATCAGGCTGAAAATGCATTTAAAGCCATAAAAAGTTCATTTTGGCTCTCACACCTTAACTAAATGTTGTAGACTCAAACGTTTTGCTGTCATTAGTGTATTTTAGCAAAATGAAGATGATTCAAGCATTAATTTCATTGTGCTTTTGCTCATTTTGAAGATTTTGACATTTTCACCTGAAGTGTACAATCAGGCTGAAAATGCATTTAAAGCCATAAAAAGTTCATTTTGGCTCTCACACCTTAACTAAATGTTGTAGACTCAAACTTTTTGCTGTCATTAGTGTATTTTAGCAAAATGAAGATGATTCAAGCATTAATTTCATTGTGCTTTTGCTCATTTTGAAGATTTTGACATTTTCACCTGAAGTGTACAATTAGGGGCTGAAAACGCGTTTAAAGCAATAAAAAGTTCATTTTGGCTCTCACACCTTAACTAAATGTTGTAGACTCAAACTTTTTGCTGTCATTAGTATATTTTAGCAAAATGAAGATGATTCAAGCATTAATTGTATTGTGCTTTTGCTCATTTTGAAGATTTTGACATTTTCACCTGAAGTGTACAATCGGGCTGAAAATGCATTTAAAGCCATAAAAAGTTCATTTTGGCTCTCACACCTTAACTAAATGTTGTAGACTCAAACTTTTTGCTGTCATTAGTGTATGTTAGCAAAATGAAGATGATTCAAGCATTAATTTCATTGTGCTTTTGCTCATTTTGAAGATTTTGACATTTTCACCTGAAGTGTACAATCAGGCTGAAAATGCATTTAAAGCCATAAAAAGTTCATTTTGGCTCTCACACCTTAACTAAATGTTGTAGTCTCAAACGTTTTGCTGTCATTAGTGTATTTTAGCAAAATGAAGATGATTCAAGCATTAATTTCATTGTGCTTTTGCTCATTTTGAAGATTTTGACATTTTCACCTGAAGTGTACAATCAGGCTGAAAATGCATTTAAAGCCATAAAAAGTTCATTTTGGCTCTCACACCTTAACTAAATGTTGTAGACTCAAACTTTTTGCTGTCATTAGTGTATTTTAGCAAAATGAAGATGATTCAAGCATTAATTTCATTGTGCTTTTGCTCATTTTGAAGATTTTGACATTTTCACCTGAAGTGTACAATTAGGGGCTGAAAACGCGTTTAAAGCAATAAAAAGTTCATTTTGGCTCTCACACCTTAACTAAATGTTGTAGACTCAAACTTTTTGCTGTCATTAGTATATTTTAGCAAAATGAAGATGATTCAAGCATTAATTGTATTGTGCTTTTGCTCATTTTGAAGATTTTGACATTTTCACCTGAAGTGTACAATCGGGCTGAAAATGCATTTAAAGCCATAAAAAGTTCATTTTGGCTCTCACACCTTAACTAAATGTTGTAGACTCAAACTTTTTGCTGTCATTAGTGTATGTTAGCAAAATGAAGATGATTCAAGCATTAATTTCATTGTGCTTTTGCTCATTTTGAAGATTTTGACATTTTCACCTGAAGTGTACAATTAGGGGCTGAAAACGCGTTTAAAGCAATAAAAAGTTCATTTTGGCTCTCACACCTTAACTAAATGTTGTAGACTCAAACTTTTTGCTGTCATTAGTGTATGTTAGCAAAATGAAGATGATTCAAGCATTAATTTCATTGTGCTTTTGCTCATTTTGAAGATTTTGACATTTTCACCTGAAGTGTACAATCAGGCTGAAAATGCATTTAAAGCCATAAAAAGTTCATTTTGGCTCTCACACCTTAACTAAATGTTGTAGACTCAAACTTTTTGCTGTCATTAGTGTATTTTAGCAAAATGAAGATGATTCAAGCATTAATTTCATTGTGCTTTTGCTCATTTTGAAGATTTTGACATTTTCACCTGAAGTGTACAATCAGGCTGAAAATGCATTTAAAGCCATAAAAAGTTCATTTTGGCTCTCACACCTTAACTAAATGTTGTAGACTCAAACATTTTGCTGTCATTAGTGTATTTTAGCAAAATGAAGATGATTCAAGCATTAATTTCATTGTGCTTTTGCTCATTTTGAAGATTTTGACATTTTCACCTGAAGTGTACAATTAGGGGCTGAAAACGCGTTTAAAGCAATAAAAAGTTCATTTTGGCTCTCACACCTTAACTAAATGTTGTAGACTCAAACTTTTTGCTGTCATTAGTGTATGTTAGCAAAATGAAGATGATTCAAGCATTAATTTCATTGTGCTTTTGCTCATTTTGAAGATTTTGACATTTTCACCTGAAGTGTACAATCAGGCTGAAAATGCATTTAAAGCCATAAAAAGTTCATTTTGGCTCTCACACCTTAACTAAATGTTGTAGACTCAAACTTTTTGCTGTCATTAGTGTATTTTAGCAAAATGAAGATGATTCAAGCATTAATTTCATTGTGCTTTTGCTCATTTTGAAGATTTTGACATTTTCACCTGAAGTGTACAATCAGGCTGAAAATGCATTTAAAGCCATAAAAAGTTCATTTTGGCTCTCACACCTTAACTAAATGTTGTAGACTCAAACTTTTTGCTGTCATTAGTGTATTTTAGCAAAAGGAAGATGATTCAAGCATTAATTTCATTGTGCTTTTGCTCATTTTGAAGATTTTGACATTTTCACCTGAAGTGTACAATTAGGGGCTGAAAACGCGTTTAAAGCAATAAAAAGTTCATTTTGGCTCTCACACCTTAACTAAATGTTGTAGACTCAAACTTTTTGCTGTCATTAGTATATTTTAGCAAAATGAAGATGATTCAAGCATTAATTTTATTGTGCTTTTGCTCATTTTGAAGATTTTGACATTTTCACCTGAAGTGTACAATCGGGCTGAAAATGCATTTAAAGCCATAAAAAGTTCATTTTGGCTCTCACACCTTAACTAAATGTTGTAGACTCAAACTTTTTGCTGTCATTAGTGTATTTTAGCAAAATGAAGATGATTCAAGCATTAATTTCATTGTGCTTTTGCTCATTTTGAAGATTTTGACATTTTCACCTGAAGTGTACAATCAGGCTGAAAATGCATTTAAAGCCATAAAAAGTTCATTTTGGCTCTCACACCTTAACTAAATGTTGTAGACTCAAACTTTTTGCTGTCATTAGTGTATTTTAGCAAAATGAAGATGATTCAAGCATTAATTTCATTGTGCTTTTGCTCATTTTGAAGATTTTGACATTTTCACCTGAAGTGTACAATTAGGGGCTGAAAACGCGTTTAAAGCAATAAAAAGTTCATTTTGGCTCTCACACCTTAACTAAATGTTGTAGACTCAAACTTTTTGCTGTCATTAGTATATTTTAGCAAAATGAAGATGATTCAAGCATTAATTGTATTGTGCTTTTGCTCATTTTGAAGATTTTGACATTTTCACCTGAAGTGTACAATCGGGCTGAAAATGCATTTAAAGCCATAAAAAGTTCATTTTGGCTCTCACACCTTAACTAAATGTTGTAGACTCAAACTTTTTGCTGTCATTAGTGTATGTTAGCAAAATGAAGATGATTCAAGCATTAATTTCATTGTGCTTTTGCTCATTTTGAAGATTTTGACATTTTCACCTGAAGTGTACAATCAGGCTGAAAATGCATTTAAAGCCATAAAAAGTTCATTTTGGCTCTCACACCTTAACTAAATGTTGTAGTCTCAAACGTTTTGCTGTCATTAGTGTATTTTAGCAAAATGAAGATGATTCAAGCATTAATTTCATTGTGCTTTTGCTCATTTTGAAGATTTTGACATTTTCACCTGAAGTGTACAATCAGGCTGAAAATGCATTTAAAGCCATAAAAAGTTCATTTTGGCTCTCACACCTTAACTAAATGTTGTAGACTCAAACTTTTTGCTGTCATTAGTGTATTTTAGCAAAATGAAGATGATTCAAGCATTAATTTCATTGTGCTTTTGCTCATTTTGAAGATTTTGACATTTTCACCTGAAGTGTACAATTAGGGGCTGAAAACGCGTTTAAAGCAATAAAAAGTTCATTTTGGCTCTCACACCTTAACTAAATGTTGTAGACTCAAACTTTTTGCTGTCATTAGTATATTTTAGCAAAATGAAGATGATTCAAGCATTAATTGTATTGTGCTTTTGCTCATTTTGAAGATTTTGACATTTTCACCTGAAGTGTACAATCGGGCTGAAAATGCATTTAAAGCCATAAAAAGTTCATTTTGGCTCTCACACCTTAACTAAATGTTGTAGACTCAAACTTTTTGCTGTCATTAGTGTATGTTAGCAAAATGAAGATGATTCAAGCATTAATTTCATTGTGCTTTTGCTCATTTTGAAGATTTTGACATTTTCACCTGAAGTGTACAATTAGGGGCTGAAAACGCGTTTAAAGCAATAAAAAGTTCATTTTGGCTCTCACACCTTAACTAAATGTTGTAGACTCAAACTTTTTGCTGTCATTAGTGTATGTTAGCAAAATGAAGATGATTCAAGCATTAATTTCATTGTGCTTTTGCTCATTTTGAAGATTTTGACATTTTCACCTGAAGTGTACAATCAGGCTGAAAATGCATTTAAAGCCATAAAAAGTTCATTTTGGCTCTCACACCTTAACTAAATGTTGTAGACTCAAACTTTTTGCTGTCATTAGTGTATTTTAGCAAAATGAAGATGATTCAAGCATTAATTTCATTGTGCTTTTGCTCATTTTGAAGATTTTGACATTTTCACCTGAAGTGTACAATCAGGCTGAAAATGCATTTAAAGCCATAAAAAGTTCATTTTGGCTCTCACACCTTAACTAAATGTTGTAGACTCAAACATTTTGCTGTCATTAGTGTATTTTAGCAAAATGAAGATGATTCAAGCATTAATTTCATTGTGCTTTTGCTCATTTTGAAGATTTTGACATTTTCACCTGAAGTGTACAATTAGGGGCTGAAAACGCGTTTAAAGCAATAAAAAGTTCATTTTGGCTCTCACACCTTAACTAAATGTTGTAGACTCAAACTTTTTGCTGTCATTAGTGTATGTTAGCAAAATGAAGATGATTCAAGCATTAATTTCATTGTGCTTTTGCTCATTTTGAAGATTTTGACATTTTCACCTGAAGTGTACAATCAGGCTGAAAATGCATTTAAAGCCATAAAAAGTTCATTTTGGCTCTCACACCTTAACTAAATGTTGTAGACTCAAACTTTTTGCTGTCATTAGTGTATTTTAGCAAAATGAAGATGATTCAAGCATTAATTTCATTGTGCTTTTGCTCATTTTGAAGATTTTGACATTTTCACCTGAAGTGTACAATCAGGCTGAAAATGCATTTAAAGCCATAAAAAGTTCATTTTGGCTCTCACACCTTAACTAAATGTTGTAGACTCAAACTTTTTGCTGTCATTAGTGTATTTTAGCAAAAGGAAGATGATTCAAGCATTAATTTCATTGTGCTTTTGCTCATTTTGAAGATTTTGACATTTTCACCTGAAGTGTACAATTAGGGGCTGAAAACGCGTTTAAAGCAATAAAAAGTTCATTTTGGCTCTCACACCTTAACTAAATGTTGTAGACTCAAACTTTTTGCTGTCATTAGTATATTTTAGCAAAATGAAGATGATTCAAGCATTAATTTTATTGTGCTTTTGCTCATTTTGAAGATTTTGACATTTTCACCTGAAGTGTACAATCGGGCTGAAAATGCATTTAAAGCCATAAAAAGTTCATTTTGGCTCTCACACCTTAACTAAATGTTGTAGACTCAAACTTTTTGCTGTCATTAGTGTATGTTAGCAAAATGAAGATGATTCAAGCATTAATTTCATTGTGCTTTTGCTCATTTTGAAGATTTTGACATTTTCACCTGAAGTGTACAATCAGGCTGAAAATGCATTTAAAGCCATAAAAAGTTCATTTTGGCTCTCACACCTTAACTAAATGTTGTAGACTCAAACTTTTTGCTGTCATTAGTGTATTTTAGCAAAATGAAGATGATTCAAGCATTAATTTCATTGTGCTTTTGCTCATTTTGAAGATTTTGACATTTTCACCTGAAGTGTACAATCAGGCTGAAAATGCATTTAAAGCCATAAAAAGTTCATTTTGGCTCTCACACCTTAACTAAATGTTGTAGACTCAAACTTTTTGCTGTCATTAGTGTATTTTAGCAAAATGAAGATGATTCAAGCATTAATTTCATTGTGCTTTTGCTCATTTTGAAGATTTTGACATTTTCACCTGAAGTGTACAATTAGGGGCTGAAAACGCGTTTAAAGCAATAAAAAGTTCATTTTGGCTCTCACACCTTAACTAAATGTTGTAGACTCAAACTTTTTGCTGTCATTAGTGTATTTTAGCAAAATGAAGATGATTCAAGCATTAATTTCATTGTGCTTTTGCTCATTTTGAAGATTTTGACATTTTCACCTGAAGTGTACAATCGGGCTGAAAATGCATTTAAAGCCATAAAAAGTTCATTTTGGCTCTCACACCTTAACTAAATGTTGTAGACTCAAACTTTTTGCTGTCATTAGTGTATTTTAGCAAAATGAAGATGATTCAAGCATTAATTTCATTGTGCTTTTGCTCATTTTGAAGATTTTGACATTTTCACCTGAAGTGTACAATCGGGCTGAAAATGCATTTAAAGCCATAAAAAGTTCATTTTGGCTCTCACACCTTAACTAAATGTTGTAGACTCAAACTTTTTGCTGTCATTAGTGTATGTTAGCAAAATGAAGATGATTCAAGCATTAATTTCATTGTGCTTTTGCTCATTTTGAAGATTTTGACATTTTCACCTGAAGTGTACAATCAGGCTGAAAATGCATTTAAAGCCATAAAAAGTTCATTTTGGCTCTCACACCTTAACTAAATGTTGTAGACTCAAACTTTTTGCTGTCATTAGTGTATTTTAGCAAAATGAAGATGATTCAAGCATTAATTTCATTGTGCTTTTGCTCATTTTGAAGATTTTGACATTTTCACCTGAAGTGTACAATCAGGCTGAAAATGCATTTAAAGCCATAAAAAGTTCATTTTGGCTCTCACACCTTAACTAAATGTTGTAGACTCAAACTTTTTGCTGTCATTAGTGTATTTTAGCAAAATGAAGATGATTCAAGCATTAATTTCATTGTGCTTTTGCTCATTTTGAAGATTTTGACATTTTCACCTGAAGTGTACAATTAGGGGCTGAAAACGCGTTTAAAGCAATAAAAAGTTCATTTTGGCTCTCACACCTTAACTAAATGTTGTAGACTCAAACTTTTTGCTGTCATTAGTATATTTTAGCAAAATGAAGATGATTCAAGCATTAATTTTATTGTGCTTTTGCTCATTTTGAAGATTTTGACATTTTCACCTGAAGTGTACAATCGGGCTGAAAATGCATTTAAAGCCATAAAAAGTTCATTTTGGCTCTCACACCTTAACTAAATGTTGTAGACTCAAACTTTTTGCTGTCATTAGTGTATGTTAGCAAAATGAAGATGATTCAAGCATTAATTTCATTGTGCTTTTGCTCATTTTGAAGATTTTGACATTTTCACCTGAAGTGTACAATCAGGCTGAAAATGCATTTAAAGCCATAAAAAGTTCATTTTGGCTCTCACACCTTAACTAAATGTTGTAGACTCAAACTTTTTGCTGTCATTAGTGTATTTTAGCAAAATGAAGATGATTCAAGCATTAATTTCATTGTGCTTTTGCTCATTTTGAAGATTTTGACATTTTCACCTGAAGTGTACAATTAGGGGCTGAAAACGCGTTTAAACCAATAAAAAGTTCATTTTGGCTCTCACACCTTAACTAAATGTTGTAGACTCAAACTTTTTGCTGTCATTAGTATATTTTAGCAAAATGAAGATGATTCAAGCATTAATTTTATTGTGCTTTTGCTCATTTTGAAGATTTTGACATTTTCACCTGAAGTGTACAATCGGGCTGAAAATGCATTTAAAGCCATAAAAAGTTCATTTTGGCTCTCACACCTTAACTAAATGTTGTAGACTCAAACTTTTTGCTGTCATTAGTGTATGTTAGCAAAATGAAGATGATTCAAGCATTAATTTCATTGTGCTTTTGCTCATTTTGAAGATTTTGACATTTTCACCTGAAGTGTACAATCAGGCTGAAAATGCATTTAAAGCCATAAAAAGTTCATTTTGGCTCTCACACCTTAACTAAATGTTGTAGTCTCAAACGTTTTGCTGTCATTAGTGTATTTTAGCAAAATGAAGATGATTCAAGCATTAATTTCATTGTGCTTTTGCTCATTTTGAAGATTTTGACATTTTCACCTGAAGTGTACAATCAGGCTGAAAATGCATTTAAAGCCATAAAAAGTTCATTTTGGCTCTCACACCTTAACTAAATGTTGTAGACTCAAACTTTTTGCTGTCATTAGTGTATTTTAGCAAAATGAAGATGATTCAAGCATTAATTTCATTGTGCTTTTGCTCATTTTGAAGATTTTGACATTTTCACCTGAAGTGTACAATTAGGGGCTGAAAACGCGTTTAAAGCAATAAAAAGTTCATTTTGGCTCTCACACCTTAACTAAATGTTGTAGACTCAAACTTTTTGCTGTCATTAGTATATTTTAGCAAAATGAAGATGATTCAAGCATTAATTGTATTGTGCTTTTGCTCATTTTGAAGATTTTGACATTTTCACCTGAAGTGTACAATCGGGCTGAAAATGCATTTAAAGCCATAAAAAGTTCATTTTGGCTCTCACACCTTAACTAAATGTTGTAGACTCAAACTTTTTGCTGTCATTAGTGTATGTTAGCAAAATGAAGATGATTCAAGCATTAATTTCATTGTGCTTTTGCTCATTTTGAAGATTTTGACATTTTCACCTGAAGTGTACAATTAGGGGCTGAAAACGCGTTTAAAGCAATAAAAAGTTCATTTTGGCTCTCACACCTTAACTAAATGTTGTAGACTCAAACTTTTTGCTGTCATTAGTGTATGTTAGCAAAATGAAGATGATTCAAGCATTAATTTCATTGTGCTTTTGCTCATTTTGAAGATTTTGACATTTTCACCTGAAGTGTACAATCAGGCTGAAAATGCATTTAAAGCCATAAAAAGTTCATTTTGGCTCTCACACCTTAACTAAATGTTGTAGACTCAAACTTTTTGCTGTCATTAGTGTATTTTAGCAAAATGAAGATGATTCAAGCATTAATTTCATTGTGCTTTTGCTCATTTTGAAGATTTTGACATTTTCACCTGAAGTGTACAATCAGGCTGAAAATGCATTTAAAGCCATAAAAAGTTCATTTTGGCTCTCACACCTTAACTAAATGTTGTAGACTCAAACATTTTGCTGTCATTAGTGTATTTTAGCAAAATGAAGATGATTCAAGCATTAATTTCATTGTGCTTTTGCTCATTTTGAAGATTTTGACATTTTCACCTGAAGTGTACAATTAGGGGCTGAAAACGCGTTTAAAGCAATAAAAAGTTCATTTTGGCTCTCACACCTTAACTAAATGTTGTAGACTCAAACTTTTTGCTGTCATTAGTGTATGTTAGCAAAATGAAGATGATTCAAGCATTAATTTCATTGTGCTTTTGCTCATTTTGAAGATTTTGACATTTTCACCTGAAGTGTACAATCAGGCTGAAAATGCATTTAAAGCCATAAAAAGTTCATTTTGGCTCTCACACCTTAACTAAATGTTGTAGACTCAAACTTTTGCTGTCATTAGTGTATTTTAGCAAAATGAAGATGATTCAAGCATTAATTTCATTGTGCTTTTGCTCATTTTGAAGATTTTGACATTTTCACCTGAAGTGTACAATCAGGCTGAAAATGCATTTAAAGCCATAAAAAGTTCATTTTGGCTCTCACACCTTAACTAAATGTTGTAGACTCAAACTTTTTGCTGTCATTAGTGTATTTTAGCAAAAGGAAGATGATTCAAGCATTAATTTCATTGTGCTTTTGCTCATTTTGAAGATTTTGACATTTTCACCTGAAGTGTACAATTAGGGGCTGAAAACGCGTTTAAAGCAATAAAAAGTTCATTTTGGCTCTCACACCTTACCTAATTGTTGTAGACTCAAACTTTTTGCTGTCATTAGTATATTTTAGCAAAATGAAGATGATTCAAGCATTAATTTTATTGTGCTTTTGCTCATTTTGAAGATTTTGACATTTTCACCTGAAGTGTACAATCGGGCTGAAAATGCATTTAAAGCCATAAAAAGTTCATTTTGGCTCTCACACCTTAACTAAATGTTGTAGACTCAAACTTTTTGCTGTCATTAGTGTATGTTAGCAAAATGAAGATGATTCAAGCATTAATTTCATTGTGCTTTTGCTCATTTTGAAGATTTTGACATTTTCACCTGAAGTGTACAATCAGGCTGAAAATGCATTTAAAGCCATAAAAAGTTCATTTTGGCTCTCACACCTTAACTAAATGTTGTAGACTCAAACTTTTTGCTGTCATTAGTGTATTTTAGCAAAATGAAGATGATTCAAGCATTAATTTCATTGTGCTTTTGCTCATTTTGAAGATTTTGACATTTTCACCTGAAGTGTACAATCAGGCTGAAAATGCATTTAAAGCCATAAAAAGTTCATTTTGGCTCTCACACCTTAACTAAATGTTGTAGACTCAAACTTTTTGCTGTCATTAGTGTATTTTAGCAAAATGAAGATGATTCAAGCATTAATTTCATTGTGCTTTTGCTCATTTTGAAGATTTTGACATTTTCACCTGAAGTGTACAATCGGGCTGAAAATGCATTTAAAGCCATAAAAAGTTCATTTTGGCTCTCACACCTTAACTAAATGTTGTAGACTCAAACTTTTTGCTGTCATTAGTGTATTTTAGCAAAATGAAGATGATTCAAGCATTAATTTCATTGTGCTTTTGCTCATTTTGAAGATTTTGACATTTTCACCTGAAGTGTACAATCGGGCTGAAAATGCATTTAAAGCCATAAAAAGTTCATTTTGGCTCTCACACCTTAACTAAATGTTGTAGACTCAAACTTTTTGCTGTCATTAGTGTATGTTAGCAAAATGAAGATGATTCAAGCATTAATTTCATTGTGCTTTTGCTCATTTTGAAGATTTTGACATTTTCACCTGAAGTGTACAATCAGGCTGAAAATGCATTTAAAGCCATAAAAAGTTCATTTTGGCTCTCACACCTTAACTAAATGTTGTAGACTCAAACGTTTTGCTGTCATTAGTGTATTTTAGCAAAATGAAGATGATTCAAGCATTAATTTCATTGTGCTTTTGCTCATTTTGAAGATTTTGACATTTTCACCTGAAGTGTACAATCAGGCTGAAAATGCATTTAAAGCCATAAAAAGTTCATTTTGGCTCTCACACCTTAACTAAATGTTGTAGACTCAAACTTTTTGCTGTCATTAGTGTATTTTAGCAAAATGAAGATGATTCAAGCATTAATTTCATTGTGCTTTTGCTCATTTTGAAGATTTTGACATTTTCACCTGAAGTGTACAATCGGGCTGAAAATGCATTTAAAGCCATAAAAAGTTCATTTTGGCTCTCACACCTTAACTAAATGTTGTAGACTCAAACTTTTTGCTGTCATTAGTGTATGTTAGCAAAATGAAGATGATTCAAGCATTAATTTCATTGTGCTTTTGCTCATTTTGAAGATTTTGACATTTTCACCTGAAGTGTACAATTAGGGGCTGAAAACGCGTTTAAAGCAATAAAAAGTTCATTTTGGCTCTCACACCTTAACTAAATGTTGTAGACTCAAACTTTTTGCTGTCATTAGTATATTTTAGCAAAATGAAGATTATTCAAGCATTAATTGTATTGTGCTTTTGCTCATTTTGAAGATTTTGACATTTTCACCTGAAGTGTACAATCGGGCTGAAAATGCATTTAAAGCCATAAAAAGTTCATTTTGGCTCTCACACCTTAACTAAATGTTGTAGACTCAAACTTTTTGCTGTCATTAGTGTATGTTAGCAAAATGAAGATGATTCAAGCATTAATTTCATTGTGCTTTTGCTCATTTTGAAGATTTTGACATTTTCACCTGAAGTGTACAATCAGGCTGAAAATGCATTTAAAGCCATAAAAAGTTCATTTTGGCTCTCACACCTTAACTAAATGTTGTAGTCTCAAACGTTTTGCTGTCATTAGTGTATTTTAGCAAAATGAAGATGATTCAAGCATTAATTTCATTGTGCTTTTGCTCATTTTGAAGATTTTGACATTTTCACCTGAAGTGTACAATCAGGCTGAAAATGCATTTAAAGCCATAAAAAGTTCATTTTGGCTCTCACACCTTAACTAAATGTTGTAGACTCAAACTTTTTGCTGTCATTAGTGTATTTTAGCAAAATGAAGATGATTCAAGCATTAATTTCATTGTGCTTTTGCTCATTTTGAAGATTTTGACATTTTCACCTGAAGTGTACAATTAGGGGCTGAAAACGCGTTTAAAGCAATAAAAAGTTCATTTTGGCTCTCACACCTTAACTAAATGTTGTAGACTCAAACTTTTTGCTGTCATTAGTATATTTTAGCAAAATGAAGATGATTCAAGCATTAATTGTATTGTGCTTTTGCTCATTTTGAAGATTTTGACATTTTCACCTGAAGTGTACAATCGGGCTGAAAATGCATTTAAAGCCATAAAAAGTTCATTTTGGCTCTCACACCTTAACTAAATGTTGTAGACTCAAACTTTTTGCTGTTATTAGTGTATGTTAGCAAAATGAAGATGATTCAAGCATTAATTTCATTGTGCTTTTGCTCATTTTGAAGATTTTGACATTTTCACCTGAAGTGTACAATCGGGCTGAAAATGCATTTAAAGCCATAAAAAGTTCATTTTGGCTCTCACACCTTAACTAAATGTTGTAGACTCAAACTTTTTGCTGTCATTAGTGTATTTTAGCAAATTGAAGATGATTCAAGCATTAATTTCATTGTGCTTTTGCTCATTTTGAAGATTTTGACATTTTCACCTGAAGTGTACAATTAGGGGCTGAAAACGCGTTTAAAGCAATAAAAAGTTCATTTTGGCTCTCACACCTTAACTAAATGTTGTAGACTCAAACTTTTTGCTGTCATTAGTGTATTTTAGCAAAATGAAGATGATTCAAGCATTAATTTCATTGTGCTTTTGCTCATTTTGAAGATTTTGACATTTTCACCTGAAGTGTACAATCAGGCTGAAAATGCATTTAAAGCCATAAAAAGTTCATTTTGGCTCTCACACCTTAACTAAATGTTGTAGACTCAAACTTTTTGCTGTCATTAGTGTATTTTAGCAAAATGAAGATGATTCAAGCATTAATTTCATTGTGCTTTTGCTCATTTTGAAGATTTTGACATTTTCACCTGAAGTGTACAATCAGGCTGAAAATGCATTTAAAGCCATAAAAAGTTCATTTTGGCTCTCACACCTTAACTAAATGTTGTAGACTCAAACTTTTTGCTGTCATTAGTGTATTTTAGCAAAATGAAGATGATTCAAGCATTAATTTCATTGTGCTTTTGCTCATTTTGAAGATTTTGACATTTTCACCTGAAGTGTACAATTAGGGGCTGAAAACGCGTTTAAAGCAATAAAAAGTTCATTTTGGCTCTCACACCTTAACTAAATGTTGTAGACTCAAACTTTTTGCTGTCATTAGTGTATGTTAGCAAAATGAAGATGATTCAAGCATTAATTTCATTGTGCTTTTGCTCATTTTGAAGATTTTGACATTTTCACCTGAAGTGTACAATCAGGCTGAAAATGCATTTAAAGCCATAAAAAGTTCATTTTGGCTCTCACACCTTAACTAAATGTTGTAGACTCAAACTTTTTGCTGTCATTAGTGTATTTTAGCAAAATGAAGATGATTCAAGCATTAATTTCATTGTGCTTTTGCTCATTTTGAAGATTTTGACATTTTCACCTTAAGTGTACAATCAGGCTGAAAATGCATTTAAAGCCATAAAAAGTTCATTTTGGCTCTCACACCTTAACTAAATGTTGTAGACTCAAACTTTTTGCTGTCATTAGTGTATGTTAGCAAAATGAAGATGATTCAAGCATTAATTTCATTGTGCTTTTGCTCATTTTGAAGATTTTGACATTTTCACCTGAAGTGTACAATCAGGCTGAAAATGCATTTAAAGCCATAAAAAGTTCATTTTGGCTCTCACACCTTAACTAAATGTTGTAGACTCAAACTTTTTGCTGTCATTAGTGTATTTTAGCAAAATGAAGATGATTCAAGCATTAATTTCATTGTGCTTTTGCTCATTTTGAAGATTTTGACATTTTCACCTGAAGTGTACAATCAGGCTGAAAATGCATTTAAAGCCATAAAAAGTTCATTTTGGCTCTCACACCTTAACTAAATGTTGTAGACTCAAACTTTTTGCTGTCATTAGTGTATTTTAGCAAAATGAAGATGATTCAAGCATTAATTTCATTGTGCTTTTGCTCATTTTGAAGATTTTGACATTTTCACCTGAAGTGTACAATTAGGGGCTGAAAACGCGTTTAAAGCAATAAAAAGTTCATTTTGGCTCTCACACCTTAACTAAATGTTGTAGACTCAAACTTTTTGCTGTCATTAGTATATTTTAGCAAAATGAAGATGATTCAAGCATTAATTGTATTGTGCTTTTGCTCATTTTGAAGATTTTGACATTTTCACCTGAAGTGTACAATCGGGCTGAAAATGCATTTAAAGCCATAAAAAGTTCATTTTGGCTCTCACACCTTAACTAAATGTTGTAGACTCAAACTTTTTGCTGTCATTAGTGTATTTTAGCAAAATGAAGATGATTCAAGCATTAATTTCATTGTGCTTTTGCTCATTTTGAAGATTTTGACATTTTCACCTGAAGTGTACAATCGGGCTGAAAATGCATTTAAAGCCATAAAAAGTTCATTTTGGCTCTCACACCTTAACTAAATGTTGTAGACTCAAACTTTTTGCTGTCATTAGTGTATTTTAGCAAAATGAAGATGATTCAAGCATTAATTTCACTGTGCTTTTGCTCATTTTGAAGATTTTGACATTTTCACCTGAAGTGTACAATCGGGCTGAAAATGCATTTAAAGCCATAAAAAGTTCATTTTGGCTCTCACACCTTAACTAAATGTTGTAGACTCAAACTTTTTGCTGTCATTAGTGTATGTTAGCAAAATGAAGATGATTCAAGCATTAATTTCATTGTGCTTTTGCTCATTTTGAAGATTTTGACATTTTCACCTGAAGTGTACAATCAGGCTGAAAATGCATTTAAAGCCATAAAAAGTTCATTTTGGCTCTCACACCTTAACTAAATGTTGTAGACTCAAACTTTTTGCTGTCATTAGTGTATTTTAGCAAAATGAAGATGATTCAAGCATTAATTTCATTGTGCTTTTGCTCATTTTGAAGATTTTGACATTTTCACCTGAAGTGTACAATCAGGCTGAAAATGCATTTAAAGCCATAAAAAGTTCATTTTGGCTCTCACACCTTAACTAAATGTTGTAGACTCAAACTTTTTGCTGTCATTAGTGTATTTTAGCAAAATGAAGATGATTCAAGCATTAATTTCATTGTGCTTTTGCTCATTTTGAAGATTTTGACATTTTCACCTGAAGTGTACAATTAGGGGCTGAAAACGCGTTTAAAGCAATAAAAAGTTCATTTTGGCTCTCACACCTTAACTAAATGTTGTAGACTCAAACTTTTTGCTGTCATTAGTATATTTTAGCAAAATGAAGATGATTCAAGCATTAATTTTATTGTGCTTTTGCTCATTTTGAAGATTTTGACATTTTCACCTGAAGTGTACAATCGGGCTGAAAATGCATTTAAAGCCATAAAAAGTTCATTTTGGCTCTCACACCTTAACTAAATGTTGTAGACTCAAACTTTTTGCTGTCATTAGTGTATGTTAGCAAAATGAAGATGATTCAAGCATTAATTTCATTGTGCTTTTGCTCATTTTGAAGATTTTGACATTTTCACCTGAAGTGTACAATCAGGCTGAAAATGCATTTAAAGCCATAAAAAGTTCATTTTGGCTCTCACACCTTAACTAAATGTTGTAGACTCAAACGTTTTGCTGTCATTAGTGTATTTTAGCAAAATGAAGATGATTCAAGCATTAATTTCATTGTGCTTTTGCTCATTTTGAAGATTTTGACATTTTCACCTGAAGTGTACAATCGGGCTGAAAATGCATTTAAAGCCATAAAAAGTTCATTTTGGCTCTCACACCTTAACTAAATGTTGTAGACTCAAACTTTTTGCTGTCATTAGTGTATGTTAGCAAAATGAAGATGATTCAAGCATTAATTTCATTGTGCTTTTGCTCATTTTGAAGATTTTGACATTTTCACCTGAAGTGTACAATCAGGCTGAAAATGCATTTAAAGCCATAAAAAGTTCATTTTGGCTCTCACACCTTAACTAAATGTTGTAGACTCAAACTTTTTGCTGTCATTAGTGTATTTTAGCAAAATGAAGATGATTCAAGCATTAATTTCATTGTGCTTTTGCTCATTTTGAAGATTTTGACATTTTCACCTGAAGTGTACAATTAGGGGCTGAAAACGCGTTTAAAGCAATAAAAAGTTCATTTTGGCTCTCACACCTTAACTAAATGTTGTAGACTCAAACTTTTTGCTGTCATTAGTATATTTTAGCAAAATGAAGATGATTCAAGCATTAATTTTATTGTGCTTTTGCTCATTTTGAAGATTTTGACATTTTCACCTGAAGTGTACAATCGGGCTGAAAATGCATTTAAAGCCATAAAAAGTTCATTTTGGCTCTCACACCTTAACTAAATGTTGTAGACTCAAACTTTTTGCTGTCATTAGTGTATGTTAGCAAAATGAAGATGATTCAAGCATTAATTTCATTGTGCTTTTGCTCATTTTGAAGATTTTGACATTTTCACCTGAAGTGTACAATCAGGCTGAAAATGCATTTAAAGCCATAAAAAGTTCATTTTGGCTCTCACACCTTAACTAAATGTTGTAGACTCAAACTTTTTGCTGTCATTAGTGTATTTTAGCAAAATGAAGATGATTCAAGCATTAATTTCATTGTGCTTTTGCTCATTTTGAAGATTTTGACATTTTCACCTGAAGTGTACAATCAGGCTGAAAATGCATTTAAAGCCATAAAAAGTTCATTTTGGCTCTCACACCTTAACTAAATGTTGTAGACTCAAACTTTTTGCTGTCATTAGTGTATTTTAGCAAAATGAAGATGATTCAAGCATTAATTTCATTGTGCTTTTGCTCATTTTGAAGATTTTGACATTTTCACCTGAAGTGTACAATTAGGGGCTGAAAACGCGTTTAAAGCAATAAAAAGTTCATTTTGGCTCTCACACCTTAACTAAATGTTGTAGACTCAAACTTTTTGCTGTCATTAGTATATTTTAGCAAAATGAAGATGATTCAAGCATTAATTTTATTGTGCTTTTGCTCATTTTGAAGATTTTGACATTTTCACCTGAAGTGTACAATCGGGCTGAAAATGCATTTAAAGCCATAAAAAGTTCATTTTGGCTCTCACACCTTAACTAAATGTTGTAGACTCAAACTTTTTGCTGTCATTAGTGTATGTTAGCAAAATGAAGATGATTCAAGCATTAATTTCATTGTGCTTTTGCTCATTTTGAAGATTTTGACATTTTCACCTGAAGTGTACAATCAGGCTGAAAATGCATTTAAAGCCATAAAAAGTTCATTTTGGCTCTCACACCTTAACTAAATGTTGTAGACTCAAACTTTTTGCTGTCATTAGTGTATTTTAGCAAAATGAAGATGATTCAAGCATTAATTTCATTGTGCTTTTGCTCATTTTGAAGATTTTGACATTTTCACCTGAAGTGTACAATTAGGGGCTGAAAACGCGTTTAAACCAATAAAAAGTTCATTTTGGCTCTCACACCTTAACTAAATGTTGTAGACTCAAACTTTTTGCTGTCATTAGTGTATGTTAGCAAAATGAAGATGATTCAAGCATTAATTTCATTGTGCTTTTGCTCATTTTGAAGATTTTGACATTTTCACCTGAAGTGTACAATCAGGCTGAAAATGCATTTAAAGCCATAAAAAGTTCATTTTGGCTCTCACACCTTAACTAAATGTTGTAGACTCAAACGTTTTGCTGTCATTAGTGTATTTTAGCAAAATGAAGATGATTCAAGCATTAATTTCATTGTGCTTTTGCTCATTTTGAAGATTTTGACATTTTCACCTGAAGTGTACAATCAGGCTGAAAATGCATTTAAAGCCATAAAAAGTTCATTTTGGCTCTCACACCTTAACTAAATGTTGTAGACTCAAACTTTTTGCTGTCATTAGTGTATTTTAGCAAAATGAAGATGATTCAAGCATTAATTTCATTGTGCTTTTGCTCATTTTGAAGATTTTGACATTTTCACCTGAAGTGTACAATTAGGGGCTGAAAACGCGTTTAAAGCAATAAAAAGTTCATTTTGGCTCTCACACCTTAACTAAATGTTGTAGACTCAAACTTTTTGCTGTCATTAGTATATTTTAGCAAAATGAAGATGATTCAAGCATTAATTGTATTGTGCTTTTGCTCATTTTGAAGATTTTGACATTTTCACCTGAAGTGTACAATCGGGCTGAAAATGCATTTAAAGCCATAAAAAGTTCATTTTGGCTCTCACACCTTAACTAAATGTTGTAGACTCAAACTTTTTGCTGTCATTAGTGTATGTTAGCAAAATGAAGATGATTCAAGCATTAATTTCATTGTGCTTTTGCTCATTTTGAAGATTTTGACATTTTCACCTGAAGTGTACAATCAGGCTGAAAATGCATTTAAAGCCATAAAAAGTTCATTTTGGCTCTCACACCTTAACTAAATGTTGTAGTCTCAAACGTTTTGCTGTCATTAGTGTATTTTAGCAAAATGAAGATGATTCAAGCATTAATTTCATTGTGCTTTTGCTCTCTTTGAAGATTTTGACATTTTCACCTGAAGTGTACAATCAGGCTGAAAATGCATTTAAAGCCATAAAAAGTTCATTTTGGCTCTCACACCTTAACTAAATGTTGTAGACTCAAACGTTTTGCTGTCATTAGTGTATTTTAGCAAAATGAAGATGATTCAAGCATTAATTTCATTGTGCTTTTGCTCATTTTGAAGATTTTGACATTTTCACCTGAAGTGTACAATTAGGGGCTGAAAACGCGTTTAAAGCAATAAAAAGTTCATTTTGGCTCTCACACCTTAACTAAATGTTGTAGACTCAAACTTTTTGCTGTCATTAGTATATTTTAGCAAAATGAAGATGATTCAAGCATTAATTGTATTGTGCTTTTGCTCATTTTGAAGATTTTGACATTTTCACCTGAAGTGTACAATCGGGCTGAAAATGCATTTAAAGCCATAAAAAGTTCATTTTGGCTCTCACACCTTAACTAAATGTTGTAGACTCAAACTTTTTGCTGTCATTAGTGTATGTTAGCAAAATGAAGATGATTCAAGCATTAATTTCATTGTGCTTTTGCTCATTTTGAAGATTTTGACATTTTCACCTGAAGTGTACAATCGGGCTGAAAATGCATTTAAAGCCATAAAAAGTTCATTTTGGCTCTCACACCTTAACTAAATGTTGTAGACTCAAACTTTTTGCTGTCATTAGTGTATTTTAGCAAATTGAAGATGATTCAAGCATTAATTTCATTGTGCTTTTGCTCATTTTGAAGATTTTGACATTTTCACCTGAAGTGTACAATTAGGGGCTGAAAACGCGTTTAAAGCAATAAAAAGTTCATTTTGGCTCTCACACCTTAACTAAATGTTGTAGACTCAAACTTTTTGCTGTCATTAGTGTATTTTAGCAAAATGAAGATGATTCAAGCATTAATTTCATTGTGCTTTTGCTCATTTTGAAGATTTTGACATTTTCACCTGAAGTGTACAATCGGGCTGAAAATGCATTTAAAGCCATAAAAAGTTCATTTTGGCTCTCACACCTTAACTAAATGTTGTAGACTCAAACTTTTTGCTGTCATTAGTGTATGTTAGCAAAATGAAGATGATTCAAGCATTAATTTCATTGTGCTTTTGCTCATTTTGAAGATTTTGACATTTTCACCTGAAGTGTACAATCAGGCTGAAAATGCATTTAAAGCCATAAAAAGTTCATTTTGGCTCTCACACCTTAACTAAATGTTGTAGACTCAAACTTTTTGCTGTCATTAGTGTATTTTAGCAAAATGAAGATGATTCAAGCATTAATTTCATTGTGCTTTTGCTCATTTTGAAGATTTTGACATTTTCACCTGAAGTGTACAATTAGGGCTGAAAACGCGTTTAAACCAATAAAAAGTTCATTTTGGCTCTCACACCTTAACTAAATGTTGTAGACTCAAACTTTTTGCTGTCATTAGTATATTTTAGCAAAATGAAGATGATTCAAGCATTAATTTTATTGTGCTTTTGCTCATTTTGAAGATTTTGACATTTTCACCTGAAGTGTACAATCGGGCTGAAAATGCATTTAAAGCCATAAAAAGTTCATTTTGGCTCTCACACCTTAACTAAATGTTGTAGACTCAAACTTTTTGCTGTCATTAGTGTATGTTAGCAAAATGAAGATGATTCAAGCATTAATTTCATTGTGTTTTTGCTCATTTTGAAGATTTTGACATTTTCACCTGAAGTGTACAATCAGGCTGAAAATGCATTTAAAGCCATAAAAAGTTCATTTTGGCTCTCACACCTTAACTAAATGTTGTAGACTCAAACGTTTTGCTGTCATTAGTGTATTTTAGCAAAATGAAGATGATTCAAGCATTAATTTCATTGTGCTTTTGCTCATTTTGAAGATTTTGACATTTTCACCTGAAGTGTACAATCAGGCTGAAAATGCATTTAAAGCCATAAAAAGTTCATTTTGGCTCTCACACCTTAACTAAATGTTGTAGACTCAAACTTTTTGCTGTCATTAGTGTATTTTAGCAAAATGAAGATGATTCAAGCATTAATTTCATTGTGCTTTTGCTCATTTTGAAGATTTTGACATTTTCACCTGAAGTGTACAATTAGGGGCTGAAAACGCGTTTAAAGCAATAAAAAGTTCATTTTGGCTCTCACACCTTAACTAAATGTTGTAGACTCAAACTTTTTGCTGTCATTAGTATATTTTAGCAAAATGAAGATGATTCAAGCATTAATTTCATTGTGCTTTTGCTCATTTTGAAGATTTTGACATTTTCACCTGAAGTGTACAATCGGGCTGAAAATGCATTTAAAGCCATAAAAAGTTCATTTTGGCTCTCACACCTTAACTAAATGTTGTAGACTCAAACTTTTTGCTGTCATTAGTGTATGTTAGCAAAATGAAGATGATTCAAGCATTAATTTCATTGTGCTTTTGCTCATTTTGAAGATTTTGACATTTTCACCTGAAGTGTACAATCAGGCTGAAAATGCATTTAAAGCCATAAAAAGTTCATTTTGGCTCTCACACCTTAACTAAATGTTGTAGACTCAAACTTTTTGCTGTCATTAGTGTATTTTAGCAAAATGAAGATGATTCAAGCATTAATTTCATTGTGCTTTTGCTCATTTTGAAGATTTTGACATTTTCACCTGAAGTGTACAATTAGGGGCTGAAAACGCGTTTAAACCAATAAAAAGTTCATTTTGGCTCTCACACCTTAACTAAATGTTGTAGACTCAAACTTTTTGCTGTCATTAGTATATTTTAGCAAAATGAAGATGATTCAAGCATTAATTTTATTGTGCTTTTGCTCATTTTGAAGATTTTGACATTTTCACCTGAAGTGTACAATCGGGCTGAAAATGCATTTAAAGCCATAAAAAGTTCATTTTGGCTCTCACACCTTAACTAAATGTTGTAGACTCAAACTTTTTGCTGTCATTAGTGTATGTTAGCAAAATGAAGATGATTCAAGCATTAATTTCATTGTGCTTTTGCTCATTTTGAAGATTTTGACATTTTCACCTGAAGTGTACAATCAGGCTGAAAATGCATTTAAAGCCATAAAAAGTTCATTTTGGCTCTCACACCTTAACTAAATGTTGTAGACTCAAACTTTTTGCTGTCATTAGTATATTTTAGCAAAATGAAGATGATTCAAGCATTAATTGTATTGTGCTTTTGCTCATTTTGAAGATTTTGACATTTTCACCTGAAGTGTACAATCGGGCTGAAAATGCATTTAAAGCCATAAAAAGTTCATTTTGGCTCTCACACCTTAACTAAATGTTGTAGACTCAAACTTTTTGCTGTCATTAGTGTATGTTAGCAAAATGAAGATGATTCAAGCATTAATTTCATTGTGCTTTTGCTCATTTTGAAGATTTTGACATTTTCACCTGAAGTGTACAATCGGGCTGAAAATGCATTTAAAGCCATAAAAAGTTCATTTTGGCTCTCACACCTTAACTAAATGTTGTAGACTCAAACTTTTTGCTGTCATTAGTGTATTTTAGCAAATTGAAGATGATTCAAGCATTAATTTCATTGTGCTTTTGCTCATTTTGAAGATTTTGACATTTTCACCTGAAGTGTACAATTAGGGGCTGAAAACGCGTTTAAAGCAATAAAAAGTTCATTTTGGCTCTCACACCTTAACTAAATGTTGTAGACTCAAACTTTTTGCTGTCATTAGTGTATTTTAGCAAAATGAAGATGATTCAAGCATTAATTTCATTGTGCTTTTGCTCATTTTGAAGATTTTGACATTTTCACCTGAAGTGTACAATCGGGCTGAAAATGCATTTAAAGCCATAAAAAGTTCATTTTGGCTCTCACACCTTAACTAAATGTTGTAGACTCAAACTTTTTGCTGTCATTAGTGTATGTTAGCAAAATGAAGATGATTCAAGCATTAATTTCATTGTGCTTTTGCTCATTTTGAAGATTTTGACATTTTCACCTGAAGTGTACAATCAGGCTGAAAATGCATTTAAAGCCATAAAAAGTTCATTTTGGCTCTCACACCTTAACTAAATGTTGTAGACTCAAACTTTTTGCTGTCATTAGTGTATTTTAGCAAAATGAAGATGATTCAAGCATTAATTTCATTGTGCTTTTGCTCATTTTGAAGATTTTGACATTTTCACCTGAAGTGTACAATTAGGGGCTGAAAACGCGTTAAAACCAATAAAAAGTTCATTTTGGCTCTCACACCTTAACTAAATGTTGTAGACTCAAACTTTTTGCTGTCATTAGTATATTTTAGCAAAATGAAGATGATTCAAGCATTAATTGTATTGTGCTTTTGCTCATTTTGAAGATTTTGACATTTTCACCTGAAGTGTACAATCGGGCTGAAAATGCATTTAAAGCCATAAAAAGTTCATTTTGGCTCTCACACCTTAACTAAATGTTGTAGACTCAAACTTTTTGCTGTCATTAGTGTATGTTAGCAAAATGAAGATGATTCAAGCATTAATTTCATTGTGCTTTTGCTCATTTTGAAGATTTTGACATTTTCACCTGAAGTGTACAATCAGGCTGAAAATGCATTTAAAGCCATAAAAAGTTCATTTTGGCTCTCACACCTTAACTAAATGTTGTAGACTCAAACTTTTTGCTGTCATTAGTATATTTTAGCAAAATGAAGATGATTCAAGCATTAATTGTATTGTGCTTTTGCTCATTTTGAAGATTTTGACATTTTCACCTGAAGTGTACAATCGGGCTGAAAATGCATTTAAAGCCATAAAAAGTTCATTTTGGCTCTCACACCTTAACTAAATGTTGTAGACTCAAACTTTTTGCTGTCATTAGTGTATGTTAGCAAAATGAAGATGATTCAAGCATTAATTTCATTGTGCTTTTGCTCATTTTGAAGATTTTGACATTTTCACCTGAAGTGTACAATCGGGCTGAAAATGCATTTAAAGCCATAAAAAGTTCATTTTGGCTCTCACACCTTAACTAAATGTTGTAGACTCAAACTTTTTGCTGTCATTAGTGTATTTTAGCAAATTGAAGATGATTCAAGCATTAATTTCATTGTGCTTTTGCTCATTTTGAAGATTTTGACATTTTCACCTGAAGTGTACAATTAGGGGCTGAAAACGCGTTTAAAGCAATAAAAAGTTCATTTTGGCTCTCACACCTTAACTAAATGTTGTAGACTCAAACTTTTTGCTGTCATTAGTGTATTTTAGCAAAATGAAGATGATTCAAGCATTAATTTCATTGTGCTTTTGCTCATTTTGAAGATTTTGACATTTTCACCTGAAGTGTACAATCGGGCTGAAAATGCATTTAAAGCCATAAAAAGTTCATTTTGGCTCTCACACCTTAACTAAATGTTGTAGACTCAAACTTTTTGCTGTCATTAGTGTATGTTAGCAAAATGAAGATGATTCAAGCATTAATTTCATTGTGCTTTTGCTCATTTTGAAGATTTTGACATTTTCACCTGAAGTGTACAATCAGGCTGAAAATGCATTTAAAGCCATAAAAAGTTCATTTTGGCTCTCACACCTTAACTAAATGTTGTAGACTCAAACTTTTTGCTGTCATTAGTGTATTTTAGCAAAATGAAGATGATTCAAGCATTAATTTCATTGTGCTTTTGCTCATTTTGAAGATTTTGACATTTTCACCTGAAGTGTACAATTAGGGGCTGAAAACGCGTTAAAACCAATAAAAAGTTCATTTTGGCTCTCACACCTTAACTAAATGTTGTAGACTCAAACTTTTTGCTGTCATTAGTATATTTTAGCAAAATGAAGATGATTCAAGCATTAATTTTATTGTGCTTTTGCTCATTTTGAAGATTTTGACATTTTCACCTGAAGTGTACAATCGGGCTGAAAATGCATTTAAAGCCATAAAAAGTTCATTTTGGCTCTCACACCTTAACTAAATGTTGTAGACTCAAACTTTTTGCTGTCATTAGTGTATGTTAGCAAAATGAAGATGATTCAAGCATTAATTTCATTGTGCTTTTGCTCATTTTGAAGATTTTGACATTTTCACCTGAAGTGTACAATCAGGCTGAAAATGCATTTAAAGCCATAAAAAGTTCATTTTGGCTCTCACACCTTAACTAAATGTTGTAGACTCAAACTTTTTGCTGTCATTAGTGTATTTTAGCAAAATGAAGATGATTCAAGCATTAATTTCATTGTGCTTTTGCTCATTTTGAAGATTTTGACATTTTCACCTGAAGTGTACAATTAGGGGCTGAAAACGCGTTTAAAGCAATAAAAAGTTCATTTTGGCTCTCACACCTTAACTAAATGTTGTAGACTCAAACTTTTTGCTGTCATTAGTATATTTTAGCAAAATGAAGATGATTCAAGCATTAATTTCATTGTGCTTTTGCTCATTTTGAAGATTTTGAGATTTTCACCTGAAGTGTACAATCAGGCTGAAAATGCATTTAAAGCCATAAAAAGTTCATTTTGGCTCTCACACCTTAACTAAATGTTGTAGACTCAAACTTTTTGCTGTCATTAGTGTATGTTAGCAAAATGAAGATGATTCAAGCATTAATTTCATTGTGCTTTTGCTCATTTTGAAGATTTTGACATTTTCACCTGAAGTGTACAATCAGGCTGAAAATGCATTTAAAGCCATAAAAAGTTCATTTTGGCTCTCACACCTTAACTAAATGTTGTAGTCTCAAACGTTTTGCTGTCATTAGTGTATTTTAGCAAAATGAAGATGATTCAAGCATTAATTGTATTGTGCTTTTGCTCATTTTGAAGATTTTGACATTTTCACCTGAAGTGTACAATCGGGCTGAAAATGCATTTAAAGCCATAAAAAGTTCATTTTGGCTCTCACACCTTAACTAAATGTTGTAGACTCAAACTTTTTGCTGTCATTAGTGTATTTTAGCAAAATGAAGATGATTCAAGCATTAATTTCATTGTGCTTTTGCTCATTTTGAAGATTTTGACATTTTCACCTGAAGTGTACAATTAGGGGCTGAAAACGCGTTTAAAGCAATAAAAAGTTCATTTTGGCTCTCACACCTTAACTAAATGTTGTAGACTCAAACTTTTTGCTGTCATTAGTGTATTTTAGCAAAATGAAGATGATTCAAGCATTAATTTCATTGTGCTTTTGCTCATTTTGAAGATTTTGACATTTTCACCTGAAGTGTACAATCAGGCTGAAAATGCATTTAAAGCCATAAAAAGTTCATTTTGGCTCTCACACCTTAACTAAATGTTGTAGACTCAAACTTTTTGCTGTCATTAGTGTATTTTAGCAAAATGAAGATGATTCAAGCATTAATTTCATTGTGCTTTTGCTCATTTTGAAGATTTTGACATTTTCACCTGAAGTGTACAATCAGGCTGAAAATGCATTTAAAGCCATAAAAAGTTCATTTTGGCTCTCACACCTTAACTAAATGTTGTAGACTCAAACTTTTTGCTGTCATTAGTGTATTTTAGCAAAATGAAGATGATTCAAGCATTAATTTCATTGTGCTTTTGCTCATTTTGAAGATTTTGACATTTTCACCTGAAGTGTACAATTAGGGGCTGAAAACGCGTTTAAAGCAATAAAAAGTTCATTTTGGCTCTCACACCTTAACTAAATGTTGTAGACTCAAACTTTTTGCTGTCATTAGTGTATGTTAGCAAAATGAAGATGATTCAAGCATTAATTTCATTGTGCTTTTGCTCATTTTGAAGATTTTGACATTTTCACCTGAAGTGTACAATCAGGCTGAAAATGCATTTAAAGCCATAAAAAGTTCATTTTGGCTCTCACACCTTAACTAAATTTTGTAGACTCAAACTTTTTGCTGTCATTAGTGTATTTTAGCAAAATGAAGATGATTCAAGCATTAATTTCATTGTGCTTTTGCTCATTTTGAAGATTTTGACATTTTCACCTGAAGTGTACAATCAGGCTGAAAATGCATTTAAAGCCATAAAAAGTTCATTTTGGCTCTCACACCTTAACTAAATGTTGTAGACTCAAACTTTTTGCTGTCATTAGTGTATTTTAGCAAAATGAAGATGATTCAAGCATTAATTTCATTGTGCTTTTGCTCATTTTGAAGATTTTGACATTTACACCTGAAGTGTACAATTAGGGGCTGAAAACGCGTTTAAAGCAATAAAAAGTTCATTTTGGCTCTCACACCTTAACTAAATGTTGTAGACTCAAACTTTTTGCTGTCATTAGTATATTTTAGCAAAATGAAGATGATTCAAGCATTAATTTTATTGTGCTTTTGCTCATTTTGAAGATTTTGACATTTTCACCTGAAGTGTACAATCGGGCTGAAAATGCATTTAAAGCCATAAAAAGTTCATTTTGGCTCTCACACCTTAACTAAATGTTGTAGACTCAAACTTTTTGCTGTCATTAGTGTATGTTAGCAAAATGAAGATGATTCAAGCATTAATTTCATTGTGCTTTTGCTCATTTTGAAGATTTTGACATTTTCACCTGAAGTGTACAATCAGGCTGAAAATGCATTTAAAGCCATAAAAAGTTCATTTTGGCTCTCACACCTTAACTAAATGTTGTAGACTCAAACTTTTTGCTGTCATTAGTGTATTTTAGCAAAATGAAGATGATTCAAGCATTAATTTCATTGTGCTTTTGCTCATTTTGAAGATTTTGACATTTTCACCTGAAGTGTACAATCAGGCTGAAAATGCATTTAAAGCCATAAAAAGTTCATTTTGGCTCTCACACCTTAACTAAATGTTGTAGACTCAAACTTTTTGCTGTCATTAGTGTATTTTAGCAAAATGAAGATGATTCAAGCATTAATTTCATTGTGCTTTTGCTCATTTTGAAGATTTTGACATTTTCACCTGAAGTGTACAATTAGGGGCTGAAAACGCGTTTAAAGCAATAAAAAGTTCATTTTGGCTCTCACACCTTAACTAAATGTTGTAGACTCAAACTTTTTGCTGTCATTAGTATATTTTAGCAAAATGAAGATGATTCAAGCATTAATTGTATTGTGCTTTTGCTCATTTTGAAGATTTTGACATTTTCACCTGAAGTGTACAATCGGGCTGAAAATGCATTTAAAGCCATAAAAAGTTCATTTTGGCTCTCACACCTTAACTAAATGTTGTAGACTCAAACTTTTTGCTGTCATTAGTGTATGTTAGCAAAATGAAGATGATTCAAGCATTAATTTCATTGTGCTTTTGCTCATTTTGAAGATTTTGACATTTTCACCTGAAGTGTACAATTAGGGGCTGAAAACGCGTTTAAAGCAATAAAAAGTTCATTTTGGCTCTCACACCTTAACTAAATGTTGTAGACTCAAACTTTTTGCTGTCATTAGTATATTTTAGCAAAATGAAGATGATTCAAGCATTAATTGTATTGTGCTTTTGCTCATTTTGAAGATTTTGACATTTTCACCTGAAGTGTACAATCGGGCTGAAAATGCATTTAAAGCCATAAAAAGTTCATTTTGGCTCTCACACCTTAACTAAATGTTGTAGACTCAAACTTTTTGCTGTCATTAGTGTATGTTAGCAAAATGAAGATGATTCAAGCATTAATTTCATTGTGCTTTTGCTCATTTTGAAGATTTTGACATTTTCACCTGAAGTGTACAATCGGGCTGAAAATGCATTTAAAGCCATAAAAAGTTCATTTTGGCTCTCACACCTTAACTAAATGTTGTAGACTCAAACTTTTTGCTGTCATTAGTGTATTTTAGCAAATTGAAGATGATTCAAGCATTAATTTCATTGTGCTTTTGCTCATTTTGAAGATTTTGACATTTTCACCTGAAGTGTACAATTAGGGGCTGAAAACGCGTTTAAAGCAATAAAAAGTTCATTTTGGCTCTCACACCTTAACTAAATGTTGTAGACTCAAACTTTTTGCTGTCATTAGTGTATTTTAGCAAAATGAAGATGATTCAAGCATTAATTTCATTGTGCTTTTGCTCATTTTGAAGATTTTGACATTTTCACCTGAAGTGTACAATCGGGCTGAAAATGCATTTAAAGCCATAAAAAGTTCATTTTGGCTCTCACACCTTAACTAAATGTTGTAGACTCAAACTTTTTGCTGTCATTAGTGTATGTTAGCAAAATGAAGATGATTCAAGCATTAATTTCATTGTGCTTTTGCTCATTTTGAAGATTTTGACATTTTCACCTGAAGTGTACAATCAGGCTGAAAATGCATTTAAAGCCATAAAAAGTTCATTTTGGCTCTCACACCTTAACTAAATGTTGTAGACTCAAACTTTTTGCTGTCATTAGTGTATTTTAGCAAAATGAAGATGATTCAAGCATTAATTTCATTGTGCTTTTGCTCATTTTGAAGATTTTGACATTTTCACCTGAAGTGTACAATTAGGGGCTGAAAACGCGTTTAAACCAATAAAAAGTTCATTTTGGCTCTCACACCTTAACTAAATGTTGTAGACTCAAACTTTTTGCTGTCATTAGTATATTTTAGCAAAATGAAGATGATTCAAGCATTAATTTTATTGTGCTTTTGCTCATTTTGAAGATTTTGACATTTTCACCTGAAGTGTACAATCGGGCTGAAAATGCATTTAAAGCTATAAAAAGTTCATTTTGGCTCTCACACCTTAACTAAATGTTGTAGACTCAAACTTTTTGCTGTCATTAGTGTATGTTAGCAAAATGAAGATGATTCAAGCATTAATTTCATTGTGCTTTTGCTCATTTTGAAGACTTTGACATTTTCACCTGAAGTGTACAATCAGGCTGAAAATGCATTTAAAGCCATAAAAAGTTCATTTTGGCTCTCACACCTTAACTAAATGTTGTAGACTCAAACGTTTTGCTGTCATTAGTGTATTTTAGCAAAATGAAGATGATTCAAGCATTAATTTCATTGTGCTTTTGCTCATTTTGAAGATTTTGACATTTTCACCTGAAGTGTACAATCAGGCTGAAAATGCATTTAAAGCCATAAAAAGTTCATTTTGGCTCTCACACCTTAACTAAATGTTGTAGACTCAAACTTTTTGCTGTCATTAGTGTATTTTAGCAAAATGAAGATGATTCAAGCATTAATTTCATTGTGCTTTTGCTCATTTTGAAGATTTTGACATTTTCACCTGAAGTGTACAATTAGGGGCTGAAAACGCGTTTAAAGCAATAAAAAGTTCATTTTGGCTCTCACACCTTAACTAAATGTTGTAGACTCAAACTTTTTGCTGTCATTAGTATATTTTAGCAAAATGAAGATGATTCAAGCATTAATTGTATTGTGCTTTTGCTCATTTTGAAGATTTTGACATTTTCACCTGAAGTGTACAATCGGGCTGAAAATGCATTTAAAGCCATAAAAAGTTCATTTTGGCTCTCACACCTTAACTAAATGTTGTAGACTCAAACTTTTTGCTGTCATTAGTGTATGTTAGCAAAATGAAGATGATTCAAGCATTAATTTCATTGTGCTTTTGCTCATTTTGAAGATTTTGACATTTTCACCTGAAGTGTACAATCAGGCTGAAAATGCATTTAAAGCCATAAAAAGTTCATTTTGGCTCTCACACCTTAACTAAATGTTGTAGTCTCAAACGTTTTGCTGTCATTAGTGTATTTTAGCAAAATGAAGATGATTCAAGCATTAATTTCATTGTGCTTTTGCTCATTTTGAAGATTTTGACATTTTCACCTGAAGTGTACAATCAGGCTGAAAATGCATTTAAAGCCATAAAAAGTTCATTTTGGCTCTCACACCTTAACTAAATGTTGTAGACTCAAACTTTTTGCTGTCATTAGTGTATTTTAGCAAAATGAAGATGATTCAAGCATTAATTTCATTGTGCTTTTGCTCATTTTGAAGATTTTGACATTTTCACCTGAAGTGTACAATTAGGGGCTGAAAACGCGTTTAAAGCAATAAAAAGTTCATTTTGGCTCTCACACCTTAACTAAATGTTGTAGACTCAAACTTTTTGCTGTCATTAGTATATTTTAGCAAAATGAAGATGATTCAAGCATTAATTGTATTGTGCTTTTGCTCATTTTGAAGATTTTGACATTTTCACCTGAAGTGTACAATCGGGCTGAAAATGCATTTAAAGCCATAAAAAGTTCATTTTGGCTCTCACACCTTAACTAAATGTTGTAGACTCAAACTTTTTGCTGTCATTAGTGTATGTTAGCAAAATGAAGATGATTCAAGCATTAATTTCATTGTGCTTTTGCTCATTTTGAAGATTTTGACATTTTCACCTGAAGTGTACAATCGGGCTGAAAATGCATTTAAAGCCATAAAAAGTTCATTTTGGCTCTCACACCTTAACTAAATGTTGTAGACTCAAACTTTTTGCTGTCATTAGTGTATTTTAGCAAAATGAAGATGATTCAAGCATTAATTTCATTGTGCTTTTGCTCATTTTGAAGATTTTGACATTTTCACCTGAAGTGTACAATCGGGCTGAAAATGCATTTAAAGCCATAAAAAGTTCATTTTGGCTCTCACACCTTAACTAAATGTTGTAGACTCAAACTTTTTGCTGTCATTAGTGTATGTTAGCAAAATGAAGATGATTCAAGCATTAATTTCATTGTGCTTTTGCTCATTTTGAAGATTTTGACATTTTCACCTGAAGTGTACAATCAGGCTGAAAATGCATTTAAAGCCATAAAAAGTTCATTTTGGCTCTCACACCTTAACTAAATGTTGTAGACTCAAACTTTTTGCTGTCATTAGTGTATTTTAGCAAAATGAAGATGATTCAAGCATTAATTTCATTGTGCTTTTGCTCATTTTGAAGATTTTGACATTTTCACCTGAAGTGTACAATCAGGCTGAAAATGCATTTAAAGCCATAAAAAGTTCATTTTGGCTCTCACACCTTAACTAAATGTTGTAGACTCAAACTTTTTGCTGTCATTAGTGTATTTTAGCAAAATGAAGATGATTCAAGCATTAATTTCATTGTGCTTTTGCTCATTTTGAAGATTTTGACATTTTCACCTGAAGTGTACAATTAGGGGCTGAAAACGCGTTTAAAGCAATAAAAAGTTCATTTTGGCTCTCACACCTTAACTAAATGTTGTAGACTCAAACTTTTTGCTGTCATTAGTATATTTTAGCAAAATGAAGATGATTCAAGCATTAATTTTATTGTGCTTTTGCTCATTTTGAAGATTTTGACATTTTCACCTGAAGTGTACAATCGGGCTGAAAATGCATTTAAAGCCATAAAAAGTTCATTTTGGCTCTCACACCTTAACTAAATGTTGTAGACTCAAACTTTTTGCTGTCATTAGTGTATGTTAGCAAAATGAAGATGATTCAAGCATTAATTTCATTGTGCTTTTGCTCATTTTGAAGATTTTGACATTTTCACCTGAAGTGTACAATCAGGCTGAAAATGCATTTAAAGCCATAAAAAGTTCATTTTGGCTCTCACACCTTAACTAAATGTTGTAGACTCAAACTTTTTGCTGTCATTAGTGTATTTTAGCAAAATGAAGATGATTCAAGCATTAATTTCATTGTGCTTTTGCTCATTTTGAAGATTTTGACATTTTCACCTGAAGTGTACAATTAGGGGCTGAAAACGCGTTTAAACCAATAAAAAGTTCATTTTGGCTCTCACACCTTAACTAAATGTTGTAGACTCAAACTTTTTGCTGTCATTAGTATATTTTAGCAAAATGAAGATGATTCAAGCATTAATTTTATTGTGCTTTTGCTCATTTTGAAGATTTTGACATTTTCACCTGAAGTGTACAATCGGGCTGAAAATGCATTTAAAGCCATAAAAAGTTCATTTTGGCTCTCACACCTTAACTAAATGTTGTAGACTCAAACTTTTTGCTGTCATTAGTGTATGTTAGCAAAATGAAGATGATTCAAGCATTAATTTCATTGTGCTTTTGCTCATTTTGAAGATTTTGACATTTTCACCTGAAGTGTACAATCAGGCTGAAAATGCATTTAAAGCCATAAAAAGTTCATTTTGGCTCTCACACCTTAACTAAATGTTGTAGACTCAAACGTTTTGCTGTCATTAGTGTATTTTAGCAAAATGAAGATGATTCAAGCATTAATTTCATTGTGCTTTTGCTCATTTTGAAGATTTTGACATTTTCACCTGAAGTGTACAATCAGGCTGAAAATGCATTTAAAGCCATAAAAAGTTCATTTTGGCTCTCACACCTTAACTAAATGTTGTAGACTCAAACTTTTTGCTGTCATTAGTGTATTTTAGCAAAATGAAGATGATTCAAGCATTAATTTCATTGTGCTTTTGCTCATTTTGAAGATTTTGACATTTTCACCTGAAGTGTACAATTAGGGGCTGAAAACGCGTTTAAAGCAATAAAAAGTTCATTTTGGCTCTCACACCTTAACTAAATGTTGTAGACTCAAACTTTTTGCTGTCATTAGTATATTTTAGCAAAATGAAGATGATTCAAGCATTAATTGTATTGTGCTTTTGCTCATTTTGAAGATTTTGACATTTTCACCTGAAGTGTACAATCGGGCTGAAAATGCATTTAAAGCCATAAAAAGTTCATTTTGGCTCTCACACCTTAACTAAATGTTGTAGACTCAAACTTTTTGCTGTCATTAGTGTATGTTAGCAAAATGAAGATGATTCAAGCATTAATTTCATTGTGCTTTTGCTCATTTTGAAGATTTTGACATTTTCACCTGAAGTGTACAATCAGGCTGAAAATGCATTTAAAGCCATAAAAAGTTCATTTTGGCTCTCACACCTTAACTAAATGTTGTAGTCTCAAACGTTTTGCTGTCATTAGTGTATTTTAGCAAAATGAAGATGATTCAAGCATTAATTTCATTGTGCTTTTGCTCATTTTGAAGATTTTGACATTTTCACCTGAAGTGTACAATCAGGCTGAAAATGCATTTAAAGCCATAAAAAGTTCATTTTGGCTCTCACACCTTAACTAAATGTTGTAGACTCAAACTTTTTGCTGTCATTAGTGTATTTTAGCAAAATGAAGATGATTCAAGCATTAATTTCATTGTGCTTTTGCTCATTTTGAAGATTTTGACATTTTCACCTGAAGTGTACAATTAGGGGCTGAAAACGCGTTTAAAGCAATAAAAAGTTCATTTTGGCTCTCACACCTTAACTAAATGTTGTAGACTCAAACTTTTTGCTGTCATTAGTATATTTTAGCAAAATGAAGATGATTCAAGCATTAATTGTATTGTGCTTTTGCTCATTTTGAAGATTTTGACATTTTCACCTGAAGTGTACAATCGGGCTGAAAATGCATTTAAAGCCATAAAAAGTTCATTTTGGCTCTCACACCTTAACTAAATGTTGTAGACTCAAACTTTTTGCTGTCATTAGTGTATGTTAGCAAAATGAAGATGATTCAAGCATTAATTTCATTGTGCTTTTGCTCATTTTGAAGATTTTGACATTTTCACCTGAAGTGTACAATTAGGGGCTGAAAACGCGTTTAAAGCAATAAAAAGTTCATTTTGGCTCTCACACCTTAACTAAATGTTGTAGACTCAAACTTTTTGCTGTCATTAGTGTATGTTAGCAAAATGAAGATGATTCAAGCATTAATTTCATTGTGCTTTTGCTCATTTTGAAGATTTTGACATTTTCACCTGAAGTGTACAATCAGGCTGAAAATGCATTTAAAGCCATAAAAAGTTCATTTTGGCTCTCACACCTTAACTAAATGTTGTAGACTCAAACTTTTTGCTGTCATTAGTGTATTTTAGCAAAATGAAGATGATTCAAGCATTAATTTCATTGTGCTTTTGCTCATTTTGAAGATTTTGACATTTTCACCTGAAGTGTACAATCAGGCTGAAAATGCATTTAAAGCCATAAAAAGTTCATTTTGGCTCTCACACCTTAACTAAATGTTGTAGACTCAAACATTTTGCTGTCATTAGTGTATTTTAGCAAAATGAAGATGATTCAAGCATTAATTTCATTGTGCTTTTGCTCATTTTGAAGATTTTGACATTTTCACCTGAAGTGTACAATTAGGGGCTGAAAACGCGTTTAAAGCAATAAAAAGTTCATTTTGGCTCTCACACCTTAACTAAATGTTGTAGACTCAAACTTTTTGCTGTCATTAGTGTATGTTAGCAAAATGAAGATGATTCAAGCATTAATTTCATTGTGCTTTTGCTCATTTTGAAGATTTTGACATTTTCACCTGAAGTGTACAATCAGGCTGAAAATGCATTTAAAGCCATAAAAAGTTCATTTTGGCTCTCACACCTTAACTAAATGTTGTAGACTCAAACTTTTTGCTGTCATTAGTGTATTTTAGCAAAATGAAGATGATTCAAGCATTAATTTCATTGTGCTTTTGCTCATTTTGAAGATTTTGACATTTTCACCTGAAGTGTACAATCAGGCTGAAAATGCATTTAAAGCCATAAAAAGTTCATTTTGGCTCTCACACCTTAACTAAATGTTGTAGACTCAAACTTTTTGCTGTCATTAGTGTATTTTAGCAAAAGGAAGATGATTCAAGCATTAATTTCATTGTGCTTTTGCTCATTTTGAAGATTTTGACATTTTCACCTGAAGTGTACAATTAGGGGCTGAAAACGCGTTTAAAGCAATAAAAAGTTCATTTTGGCTCTCACACCTTACCTAATTGTTGTAGACTCAAACTTTTTGCTGTCATTAGTATATTTTAGCAAAATGAAGATGATTCAAGCATTAATTTTATTGTGCTTTTGCTCATTTTGAAGATTTTGACATTTTCACCTGAAGTGTACAATCGGGCTGAAAATGCATTTAAAGCCATAAAAAGTTCATTTTGGCTCTCACACCTTAACTAAATGTTGTAGACTCAAACTTTTTGCTGTCATTAGTGTATGTTAGCAAAATGAAGATGATTCAAGCATTAATTTCATTGTGCTTTTGCTCATTTTGAAGATTTTGACATTTTCACCTGAAGTGTACAATCAGGCTGAAAATGCATTTAAAGCCATAAAAAGTTCATTTTGGCTCTCACACCTTAACTAAATGTTGTAGACTCAAACTTTTTGCTGTCATTAGTGTATTTTAGCAAAATGAAGATGATTCAAGCATTAATTTCATTGTGCTTTTGCTCATTTTGAAGATTTTGACATTTTCACCTGAAGTGTACAATCAGGCTGAAAATGCATTTAAAGCCATAAAAAGTTCATTTTGGCTCTCACACCTTAACTAAATGTTGTAGACTCAAACTTTTTGCTGTCATTAGTGTATTTTAGCAAAATGAAGATGATTCAAGCATTAATTTCATTGTGCTTTTGCTCATTTTGATGATTTTGACATTTTCACCTGAAGTGTACAATCGGGCTGAAAATGCATTTAAAGCCATAAAAAGTTCATTTTGGCTCTCACACCTTAACTAAATGTTGTAGACTCAAACTTTTTGCTGTCATTAGTGTATTTTAGCAAAATGAAGATGATTCAAGCATTAATTTCATTGTGCTTTTGCTCATTTTGAAGATTTTGACATTTTCACCTGAAGTGTACAATCGGGCTGAAAATGCATTTAAAGCCATAAAAAGTTCATTTTGGCTCTCACACCTTAACTAAATGTTGTAGACTCAAACTTTTTGCTGTCATTAGTGTATGTTAGCAAAATGAAGATGATTCAAGCATTAATTTCATTGTGCTTTTGCTCATTTTGAAGATTTTGACATTTTCACCTGAAGTGTACAATCAGGCTGAAAATGCATTTAAAGCCATAAAAAGTTCATTTTGGCTCTCACACCTTAACTAAATGTTGTAGACTCAAACTTTTTGCTGTCATTAGTGTATTTTAGCAAAAGGAAGATGATTCAAGCATTAATTTCATTGTGCTTTTGCTCATTTTGAAGATTTTGACATTTTCACCTGAAGTGTACAATTAGGGGCTGAAAACGCGTTTAAAGCAATAAAAAGTTCATTTTGGCTCTCACACCTTACCTAATTGTTGTAGACTCAAACTTTTTGCTGTCATTAGTATATTTTAGCAAAATGAAGATGATTCAAGCATTAATTTTATTGTGCTTTTGCTCATTTTGAAGATTTTGACATTTTCACCTGAAGTGTACAATCGGGCTGAAAATGCATTTAAAGCCATAAAAAGTTCATTTTGGCTCTCACACCTTAACTAAATGTTGTAGACTCAAACTTTTTGCTGTCATTAGTGTATGTTAGCAAAATGAAGATGATTCAAGCATTAATTTCATTGTGCTTTTGCTCATTTTGAAGATTTTGACATTTTCACCTGAAGTGTACAATCAGGCTGAAAATGCATTTAAAGCCATAAAAAGTTCATTTTGGCTCTCACACCTTAACTAAATGTTGTAGACTCAAACTTTTTGCTGTCATTAGTGTATTTTAGCAAAATGAAGATGATTCAAGCATTAATTTCATTGTGCTTTTGCTCATTTTGAAGATTTTGACATTTTCACCTGAAGTGTACAATCAGGCTGAAAATGCATTTAAAGCCATAAAAAGTTCATTTTGGCTCTCACACCTTAACTAAATGTTGTAGACTCAAACTTTTTGCTGTCATTAGTGTATTTTAGCAAAATGAAGATGATTCAAGCATTAATTTCATTGTGCTTTTGCTCATTTTGAAGATTTTGACATTTTCACCTGAAGTGTACAATCGGGCTGAAAATGCATTTAAAGCCATAAAAAGTTCATTTTGGCTCTCACACCTTAACTAAATGTTGTAGACTCAAACTTTTTGCTGTCATTAGTGTATTTTAGCAAAATGAAGATGATTCAAGCATTAATTTCATTGTGCTTTTGCTCATTTTGAAGATTTTGACATTTTCACCTGAAGTGTACAATCGGGCTGAAAATGCATTTAAAGCCATAAAAAGTTCATTTTGGCTCTCACACCTTAACTAAATGTTGTAGACTCAAACTTTTTGCTGTCATTAGTGTATGTTAGCAAAATGAAGATGATTCAAGCATTAATTTCATTGTGCTTTTGCTCATTTTGAAGATTTTGACATTTTCACCTGAAGTGTACAATCAGGCTGAAAATGCATTTAAAGCCATAAAAAGTTCATTTTGGCTCTCACACCTTAACTAAATGTTGTAGACTCAAACGTTTTGCTGTCATTAGTGTATTTTAGCAAAATGAAGATGATTCAAGCATTAATTTCATTGTGCTTTTGCTCATTTTGAAGATTTTGACATTTTCACCTGAAGTGTACAATCAGGCTGAAAATGCATTTAAAGCCATAAAAAGTTCATTTTGGCTCTCACACCTTAACTAAATGTTGTAGACTCAAACTTTTTGCTGTCATTAGTGTATTTTAGCAAAATGAAGATGATTCAAGCATTAATTTCATTGTGCTTTTGCTCATTTTGAAGATTTTGACATTTTCACCTGAAGTGTACAATTAGGGGCTGAAAACGCGTTTAAAGCAATAAAAAGTTCATTTTGGCTCTCACACCTTAACTAAATGTTGTAGACTCAAACTTTTTGCTGTCATTAGTATATTTTAGCAAAATGAAGATGATTCAAGCATTAATTTTATTGTGCTTTTGCTCATTTTGAAGATTTTGACATTTTCACCTGAAGTGTACAATCGGGCTGAAAATGCATTTAAAGCCATAAAAAGTTCATTTTGGCTCTCACACCTTAACTAAATGTTGTAGACTCAAACTTTTTGCTGTCATTAGTGTATGTTAGCAAAATGAAGATGATTCAAGCATTAATTTCATTGTGCTTTTGCTCATTTTGAAGATTTTGACATTTTCACCTGAAGTGTACAATCAGGCTGAAAATGCATTTAAAGCCATAAAAAGTTCATTTTGGCTCTCACACCTTAACTAAATGTTGTAGACTCAAACTTTTTGCTGTCATTAGTGTATGTTAGCAAAATGAAGATGATTCAAGCATTAATTTCATTGTGCTTTTGCTCATTTTGAAGATTTTGACATTTTCACCTGAAGTGTACAATCAGGCTGAAAATGCATTTAAAGCCATAAAAAGTTCATTTTGGCTCTCACACCTTAACTAAATGTTGTAGACTCAAACTTTTTGCTGTCATTAGTGTATTTTAGCAAATTGAAGATGATTCAAGCATTAATTTCATTGTGCTTTTGCTCATTTTGAAGATTTTGACATTTTCACCTGAAGTGTACAATTAGGGGCTGAAAACGCGTTTAAAGCAATAAAAAGTTCATTTTGGCTCTCACACCTTAACTAAATGTTGTAGACTCAAACTTTTTGCTGTCATTAGTGTATTTTAGCAAAATGAAGATGATTCAAGCATTAATTTCATTGTGCTTTTGCTCATTTTGAAGATTTTGACATTTTCACCTGAAGTGTACAATCAGGCTGAAAATGCATTTAAAGCCATAAAAAGTTCATTTTGGCTCTCACACCTTAACTAAATGTTGTAGACTCAAACTTTTTGCTGTCATTAGTGTATTTTAGCAAAATGAAGATGATTCAAGCATTAATTTCATTGTGCTTTTGCTCATTTTGAAGATTTTGACATTTTCACCTGAAGTGTACAATTAGGGGCTGAAAACGCGTTTAAAGCAATAAAAAGTTCATTTTGGCTCTCACACCTTACCTAATTGTTGTAGACTCAAACTTTTTGCTGTCATTAGTATATTTTAGCAAAATGAAGATGATTCAAGCATTAATTTTATTGTGCTTTTGCTCATTTTGAAGATTTTGACATTTTCACCTGAAGTGTACAATCGGGCTGAAAATGCATTTAAAGCCATAAAAAGTTCATTTTGGCTCTCACACCTTAACTAAATGTTGTAGACTCAAACTTTTTGCTGTCATTAGTGTATGTTAGCAAAATGAAGATGATTCAAGCATTAATTTCATTGTGCTTTTGCTCATTTTGAAGATTTTGACATTTTCACCTGAAGTGTACAATCAGGCTGAAAATGCATTTAAAGCCATAAAAAGTTCATTTTGGCTCTCACACCTTAACTAAATGTTGTAGACTCAAACTTTTTGCTGTCATTAGTGTATTTTAGCAAAATGAAGATGATTCAAGCATTAATTTCATTGTGCTTTTGCTCATTTTGAAGATTTTGACATTTTCACCTGAAGTGTACAATCAGGCTGAAAATGCATTTAAAGCCATAAAAAGTTCATTTTGGCTCTCACACCTTAACTAAATGTTGTAGACTCAAACTTTTTGCTGTCATTAGTGTATTTTAGCAAAATGAAGATGATTCAAGCATTAATTTCATTGTGCTTTTGCTCATTTTGAAGATTTTGACATTTTCACCTGAAGTGTACAATCGGGCTGAAAATGCATTTAAAGCCATAAAAAGTTCATTTTGGCTCTCACACCTTAACTAAATGTTGTAGACTCAAACTTTTTGCTGTCATTAGTGTATTTTAGCAAAATGAAGATGATTCAAGCATTAATTTCATTGTGCTTTTGCTCATTTTGAAGATTTTGACATTTTCACCTGAAGTGTACAATCGGGCTGAAAATGCATTTAAAGCCATAAAAAGTTCATTTTGGCTCTCACACCTTAACTAAATGTTGTAGACTCAAACTTTTTGCTGTCATTAGTGTATGTTAGCAAAATGAAGATGATTCAAGCATTAATTTCATTGTGCTTTTGCTCATTTTGAAGATTTTGACATTTTCACCTGAAGTGTACAATCAGGCTGAAAATGCATTTAAAGCCATAAAAAGTTCATTTTGGCTCTCACACCTTAACTAAATGTTGTAGACTCAAACTTTTTGCTGTCATTAGTGTATTTTAGCAAAATGAAGATGATTCAAGCATTAATTTCATTGTGCTTTTGCTCATTTTGAAGATTTTGACATTTTCACCTGAAGTGTACAATTAGGGGCTGAAAACGCGTTTAAAGCAATAAAAAGTTCATTTTGGCTCTCACACCTTAACTAAATGTTGTAGACTCAAACTTTTTGCTGTCATTAGTATATTTTAGCAAAATGAAGATGATTCAAGCATTAATTTTATTGTGCTTTTGCTCATTTTGAAGATTTTGACATTTTCACCTGAAGTGTACAATCAGGCTGAAAATGCATTTAAAGCCATAAAAAGTTCATTTTGGCTCTCACACCTTAACTAAATGTTGTAGACTCAAACTTTTTGCTGTCATTAGTGTATTTTAGCAAAATGAAGATGATTCAAGCATTAATTTCATTGTGCTTTTGCTCATTTTGAAGATTTTGACATTTTCACCTGAAGTGTACAATTAGGGGCTGAAAACGCGTTTAAAGCAATAAAAAGTTCATTTTGGCTCTCACACCTTAACTAAATGTTGTAGACTCAAACTTTTTGCTGTCATTAGTATATTTTAGCAAAATGAAGATGATTCAAGCATTAATTTTATTGTGCTTTTGCTCATTTTGAAGATTTTGACATTTTCACCTGAAGTGTACAATCGGGCTGAAAATGCATTTAAAGCCATAAAAAGTTCATTTTGGCTCTCACACCTTAACTAAATGTTGTAGACTCAAACTTTTTGCTGTCATTAGTGTATGTTAGCAAAATGAAGATGATTCAAGCATTAATTTCATTGTGCTTTTGCTCATTTTGAAGATTTTGACATTTTCACCTGAAGTGTACAATCAGGCTGAAAATGCATTTAAAGCCATAAAAAGTTCATTTTGGCTCTCACACCTTAACTAAATGTTGTAGACTCAAACTTTTTGCTGTCATTAGTGTATGTTAGCAAAATGAAGATGATTCAAGCATTAATTTCATTGTGCTTTTGCTCATTTTGAAGATTTTGACATTTTCACCTGAAGTGTACAATCAGGCTGAAAATGCATTTAAAGCCATAAAAAGTTCATTTTGGCTCTCACACCTTAACTAAATGTTGTAGACTCAAACTTTTTGCTGTCATTAGTGTATTTTAGCAAAATGAAGATGATTCAAGCATTAATTTCATTGTGCTTTTGCTCATTTTGAAGATTTTGACATTTTCACCTGAAGTGTACAATCGGGCTGAAAATGCATTTAAAGCCAAAAAAAAGTTCATTTTGGCTCTCACACCTTAACTAAATGTTGTAGACTCAAACTTTTTGCTGTCATTAGTGTATTTTAGCAAATTGAAGATGATTCAAGCATTAATTTCATTGTGCTTTTGCTCATTTTGAAGATTTTGACATTTTCACCTGAAGTGTACAATTAGGGGCTGAAAACGCGTTTAAAGCAATAAAAAGTTCATTTTGGCTCTCACACCTTAACTAAATGTTGTAGACTCAAACTTTTTGCTGTCATTAGTGTATTTTAGCAAAATGAAGATGATTCAAGCATTAATTTCATTGTGCTTTTGCTCATTTTGAAGATTTTGACATTTTCACCTGAAGTGTACAATCAGGCTGAAAATGCATTTAAAGCCATAAAAAGTTCATTTTGGCTCTCACACCTTAACTAAATGTTGTAGACTCAAACTTTTTGCTGTCATTAGTGTATTTTAGCAAAATGAAGATGATTCAAGCATTAATTTCATTGTGCTTTTGCTCATTTTGAAGATTTTGACATTTTCACCTGAAGTGTACAATTAGGGGCTGAAAACGCGTTTAAAGCAATAAAAAGTTCATTTTGGCTCTCACACCTTAACTAAATGTTGTAGACTCAAACTTTTTGCTGTCATTAGTGTATTTTAGCAAAATGAAGATGATTCAAGCATTAATTTCATTGTGCTTTTGCTCATTTTGAAGATTTTGACATTTTCACCTGAAGTGTACAATCGGGCTGAAAATGCATTTAAAGCCATAAAAAGTTCATTTTGGCTCTCACACCTTAACTAAATGTTGTAGACTCAAACTTTTTGCTGTCATTAGTGTATTTTAGCAAATTGAAGATGATTCAAGCATTAATTTCATTGTGCTTTTGCTCATTTTGAAGATTTTGACATTTTCACCTGAAGTGTACAATTAGGGGCTGAAAACGCGTTTAAAGCAATAAAAAGTTCATTTTGGCTCTCACACCTTAACTAAATGTTGTAGACTCAAACTTTTTGCTGTCATTAGTGTATTTTAGCAAAATGAAGATGATTCAAGCATTAATTTCATTGTGCTTTTGCTCATTTTGAAGATTTTGACATTTTCACCTGAAGTGTACAATCAGGCTGAAAATGCATTTAAAGCCATAAAAAGTTCATTTTGGCTCTCACACCTTAACTAAATGTTGTAGACTCAAACTTTTTGCTGTCATTAGTGTATTTTAGCAAAAGGAAGATGATTCAAGCATTAATTTCATTGTGCTTTTGCTCATTTTGAAGATTTTGACATTTTCACCTGAAGTGTACAATTAGGGGCTGAAAACGCGTTTAAAGCAATAAAAAGTTCATTTTGGCTCTCACACCTTAACTAAATGTTGTAGACTCAAACTTTTTGCTGTCATTAGTGTATGTTAGCAAAATGAAGATGATTCAAGCATTAATTTCATTGTGCTTTTGCTCATTTTGAAGATTTTGACATTTTCACCTGAAGTGTACAATCAGGCTGAAAATGCATTTAAAGCCATAAAAAGTTCATTTTGGCTCTCACACCTTAACTAAATGTTGTAGACTCAAACTTTTTGCTGTCATTAGTGTATTTTAGCAAAATGAAGATGATTCAAGCATTAATTTCATTGTGCTTTTGCTCATTTTGAAGATTTTGACATTTTCACCTGAAGTGTACAATCAGGCTGAAAATGCATTTAAAGCCATAAAAAGTTCATTTTGGCTCTCACACCTTAACTAAATGTTGTAGACTCAAACATTTTGCTGTCATTAGTGTATTTTAGCAAAATGAAGATGATTCAAGCATTAATTTCATTGTGCTTTTGCTCATTTTGAAGATTTTGACATTTTCACCTGAAGTGTACAATTAGGGGCTGAAAACGCGTTTAAAGCAATAAAAAGTTCATTTTGGCTCTCACACCTTAACTAAATGTTGTAGACTCAAACTTTTTGCTGTCATTAGTGTATGTTAGCAAAATGAAGATGATTCAAGCATTAATTTCATTGTGCTTTTGCTCATTTTGAAGATTTTGACATTTTCACCTGAAGTGTACAATCAGGCTGAAAATGCATTTAAAGCCATAAAAAGTTCATTTTGGCTCTCACACCTTAACTAAATGTTGTAGACTCAAACTTTTTGCTGTCATTAGTGTATTTTAGCAAAATGAAGATGATTCAAGCATTAATTTCATTGTGCTTTTGCTCATTTTGAAGATTTTGACATTTTCACCTGAAGTGTACAATCAGGCTGAAAATGCATTTAAAGCCATAAAAAGTTCATTTTGGCTCTCACACCTTAACTAAATGTTGTAGACTCAAACTTTTTGCTGTCATTAGTGTATTTTAGCAAAAGGAAGATGATTCAAGCATTAATTTCATTGTGCTTTTGCTCATTTTGAAGATTTTGACATTTTCACCTGAAGTGTACAATTAGGGGCTGAAAACGCGTTTAAAGCAATAAAAAGTTCATTTTGGCTCTCACACCTTAACTAAATGTTGTAGACTCAAACTTTTTGCTGTCATTAGTATATTTTAGCAAAATGAAGATGATTCAAGCATTAATTTTATTGTGCTTTTGCTCATTTTGAAGATTTTGACATTTTCACCTGAAGTGTACAATCGGGCTGAAAATGCATTTAAAGCCATAAAAAGTTCATTTTGGCTCTCACACCTTAACTAAATGTTGTAGACTCAAACTTTTTGCTGTCATTAGTGTATTTTAGCAAAATGAAGATGATTCAAGCATTAATTTCATTGTGCTTTTGCTCATTTTGAAGATTTTGACATTTTCACCTGAAGTGTACAATTAGGGGCTGAAAACGCGTTTAAAGCAATAAAAAGTTCATTTTGGCTCTCACACCTTAACTAAATGTTGTAGACTCAAACTTTTTGCTGTCATTAGTGTATTTTAGCAAAATGAAGATGATTCAAGCATTAATTTCATTGTGCTTTTGCTCATTTTGAAGATTTTGACATTTTCACCTGAAGTGTACAATCGGGCTGAAAATGCATTTAAAGCCATAAAAAGTTCATTTTGGCTCTCACACCTTAACTAAATGTTGTAGACTCAAACTTTTTGCTGTCATTAGTGTATTTTAGCAAAATGAAGATGATTCAAGCATTAATTTCATTGTGCTTTTGCTCATTTTGAAGATTTTGACATTTTCACCTGAAGTGTACAATCGGGCTGAAAATGCATTTAAAGCCATAAAAAGTTCATTTTGGCTCTCACACCTTAACTAAATGTTGTAGACTCAAACTTTTTGCTGTCATTAGTGTATGTTAGCAAAATGAAGATGATTCAAGCATTAATTTCATTGTGCTTTTGCTCATTTTGAAGATTTTGACATTTTCACCTGAAGTGTACAATCAGGCTGAAAATGCATTTAAAGCCATAAAAAGTTCATTTTGGCTCTCACACCTTAACTAAATGTTGTAGACTCAAACTTTTTGCTGTCATTAGTGTATTTTAGCAAAATGAAGATGATTCAAGCATTAATTTCATTGTGCTTTTGCTCATTTTGAAGATTTTGACATTTTCACCTGAAGTGTACAATCAGGCTGAAAATGCATTTAAAGCCATAAAAAGTTCATTTTGGCTCTCACACCTTAACTAAATGTTGTAGACTCAAACTTTTTGCTGTCATTAGTGTATTTTAGCAAAATGAAGATGATTCAAGCATTAATTTCATTGTGCTTTTGCTCATTTTGAAGATTTTGACATTTTCACCTGAAGTGTACAATTAGGGGCTGAAAACGCGTTTAAAGCAATAAAAAGTTCATTTTGGCTCTCACACCTTAACTAAATGTTGTAGACTCAAACTTTTTGCTGTCATTAGTATATTTTAGCAAAATGAAGATGATTCAAGCATTAATTTTATTGTGCTTTTGCTCATTTTGAAGATTTTGACATTTTCACCTGAAGTGTACAATCGGGCTGAAAATGCATTTAAAGCCATAAAAAGTTCATTTTGGCTCTCACACCTTAACTAAATGTTGTAGACTCAAACTTTTTGCTGTCATTAGTGTATGTTAGCAAAATGAAGATGATTCAAGCATTAATTTCATTGTGCTTTTGCTCATTTTGAAGATTTTGACATTTTCACCTGAAGTGTACAATCAGGCTGAAAATGCATTTAAAGCCATAAAAAGTTCATTTTGGCTCTCACACCTTAACTAAATGTTGTAGACTCAAACTTTTTGCTGTCATTAGTGTATTTTAGCAAAATGAAGATGATTCAAGCATTAATTTCATTGTGCTTTTGCTCATTTTGAAGATTTTGACATTTTCACCTGAAGTGTACAATTAGGGGCTGAAAACGCGTTTAAACCAATAAAAAGTTCATTTTGGCTCTCACACCTTAACTAAATGTTGTAGACTCAAACTTTTTGCTGTCATTAGTATATTTTAGCAAAATGAAGATGATTCAAGCATTAATTTTATTGTGCTTTTGCTCATTTTGAAGATTTTGACATTTTCACCTGAAGTGTACAATCGGGCTGAAAATGCATTTAAAGCCATAAAAAGTTCATTTTGGCTCTCACACCTTAACTAAATGTTGTAGACTCAAACTTTTTGCTGTCATTAGTGTATGTTAGCAAAATGAAGATGATTCAAGCATTAATTTCATTGTGCTTTTGCTCATTTTGAAGATTTTGACATTTTCACCTGAAGTGTACAATCAGGCTGAAAATGCATTTAAAGCCATAAAAAGTTCATTTTGGCTCTCACACCTTAACTAAATGTTGTAGACTCAAACGTTTTGCTGTCATTAGTGTATTTTAGCAAAATGAAGATGATTCAAGCATTAATTTCATTGTGCTTTTGCTCATTTTGAAGATTTTGACATTTTCACCTGAAGTGTACAATCAGGCTGAAAATGCATTTAAAGCCATAAAAAGTTCATTTTGGCTCTCACACCTTAACTAAATGTTGTAGACTCAAACTTTTTGCTGTCATTAGTGTATTTTAGCAAAATGAAGATGATTCAAGCATTAATTTCATTGTGCTTTTGCTCATTTTGAAGATTTTGACATTTTCACCTGAAGTGTACAATTAGGGGCTGAAAACGCGTTTAAAGCAATAAAAAGTTCATTTTGGCTCTCACACCTTAACTAAATGTTGTAGACTCAAACTTTTTGCTGTCATTAGTATATTTTAGCAAAATGAAGATGATTCAAGCATTAATTGTATTGTGCTTTTGCTCATTTTGAAGATTTTGACATTTTCACCTGAAGTGTACAATCGGGCTGAAAATGCATTTAAAGCCATAAAAAGTTCATTTTGGCTCTCACACCTTAACTAAATGTTGTAGACTCAAACTTTTTGCTGTCATTAGTGTATGTTAGCAAAATGAAGATGATTCAAGCATTAATTTCATTGTGCTTTTGCTCATTTTGAAGATTTTGACATTTTCACCTGAAGTGTACAATCAGGCTGAAAATGCATTTAAAGCCATAAAAAGTTCATTTTGGCTCTCACACCTTAACTAAATGTTGTAGTCTCAAACGTTTTGCTGTCATTAGTGTATTTTAGCAAAATGAAGATGATTCAAGCATTAATTTCATTGTGCTTTTGCTCATTTTGAAGATTTTGACATTTTCACCTGAAGTGTACAATCAGGCTGAAAATGCATTTAAAGCCATAAAAAGTTCATTTTGGCTCTCACACCTTAACTAAATGTTGTAGACTCAAACTTTTTGCTGTCATTAGTGTATTTTAGCAAAATGAAGATGATTCAAGCATTAATTTCATTGTGCTTTTGCTCATTTTGAAGATTTTGACATTTTCACCTGAAGTGTACAATTAGGGGCTGAAAACGCGTTTAAAGCAATAAAAAGTTCATTTTGGCTCTCACACCTTAACTAAATGTTGTAGACTCAAACTTTTTGCTGTCATTAGTATATTTTAGCAAAATGAAGATGATTCAAGCATTAATTGTATTGTGCTTTTGCTCATTTTGAAGATTTTGACATTTTCACCTGAAGTGTACAATCGGGCTGAAAATGCATTTAAAGCCATAAAAAGTTCATTTTGGCTCTCACACCTTAACTAAATGTTGTAGACTCAAACTTTTTGCTGTCATTAGTGTATGTTAGCAAAATGAAGATGATTCAAGCATTAATTTCATTGTGCTTTTGCTCATTTTGAAGATTTTGACATTTTCACCTGAAGTGTACAATCGGGCTGAAAATGCATTTAAAGCCATAAAAAGTTCATTTTGGCTCTCACACCTTAACTAAATGTTGTAGACTCAAACTTTTTGCTGTCATTAGTGTATTTTAGCAAAATGAAGATGATTCAAGCATTAATTTCATTGTGCTTTTGCTCATTTTGAAGATTTTGACATTTTCACCTGAAGTGTACAATCGGGCTGAAAATGCATTTAAAGCCATAAAAAGTTCATTTTGGCTCTCACACCTTAACTAAATGTTGTAGACTCAAACTTTTTGCTGTCATTAGTGTATGTTAGCAAAATGAAGATGATTCAAGCATTAATTTCATTGTGCTTTTGCTCATTTTGAAGATTTTGACATTTTCACCTGAAGTGTACAATCAGGCTGAAAATGCATTTAAAGCCATAAAAAGTTCATTTTGGCTCTCACACCTTAACTAAATGTTGTAGACTCAAACTTTTTGCTGTCATTAGTGTATTTTAGCAAAATGAAGATGATTCAAGCATTAATTTCATTGTGCTTTTGCTCATTTTGAAGATTTTGACATTTTCACCTGAAGTGTACAATCAGGCTGAAAATGCATTTAAAGCCATAAAAAGTTCATTTTGGCTCTCACACCTTAACTAAATGTTGTAGACTCAAACTTTTTGCTGTCATTAGTGTATTTTAGCAAAATGAAGATGATTCAAGCATTAATTTCATTGTGCTTTTGCTCATTTTGAAGATTTTGACATTTTCACCTGAAGTGTACAATTAGGGGCTGAAAACGCGTTTAAAGCAATAAAAAGTTCATTTTGGCTCTCACACCTTAACTAAATGTTGTAGACTCAAACTTTTTGCTGTCATTAGTATATTTTAGCAAAATGAAGATGATTCAAGCATTAATTTTATTGTGCTTTTGCTCATTTTGAAGATTTTGACATTTTCACCTGAAGTGTACAATCGGGCTGAAAATGCATTTAAAGCCATAAAAAGTTCATTTTGGCTCTCACACCTTAACTAAATGTTGTAGACTCAAACTTTTTGCTGTCATTAGTGTATGTTAGCAAAATGAAGATGATTCAAGCATTAATTTCATTGTGCTTTTGCTCATTTTGAAGATTTTGACATTTTCACCTGAAGTGTACAATCAGGCTGAAAATGCATTTAAAGCCATAAAAAGTTCATTTTGGCTCTCACACCTTAACTAAATGTTGTAGACTCAAACTTTTTGCTGTCATTAGTGTATTTTAGCAAAATGAAGATGATTCAAGCATTAATTTCATTGTGCTTTTGCTCATTTTGAAGATTTTGACATTTTCACCTGAAGTGTACAATTAGGGGCTGAAAACGCGTTTAAACCAATAAAAAGTTCATTTTGGCTCTCACACCTTAACTAAATGTTGTAGACTCAAACTTTTTGCTGTCATTAGTATATTTTAGCAAAATGAAGATGATTCAAGCATTAATTTTATTGTGCTTTTGCTCATTTTGAAGATTTTGACATTTTCACCTGAAGTGTACAATCGGGCTGAAAATGCATTTAAAGCCATAAAAAGTTCATTTTGGCTCTCACACCTTAACTAAATGTTGTAGACTCAAACTTTTTGCTGTCATTAGTGTATGTTAGCAAAATGAAGATGATTCAAGCATTAATTTCATTGTGCTTTTGCTCATTTTGAAGATTTTGACATTTTCACCTGAAGTGTACAATCAGGCTGAAAATGCATTTAAAGCCATAAAAAGTTCATTTTGGCTCTCACACCTTAACTAAATGTTGTAGACTCAAACGTTTTGCTGTCATTAGTGTATTTTAGCAAAATGAAGATGATTCAAGCATTAATTTCATTGTGCTTTTGCTCATTTTGAAGATTTTGACATTTTCACCTGAAGTGTACAATCAGGCTGAAAATGCATTTAAAGCCATAAAAAGTTCATTTTGGCTCTCACACCTTAACTAAATGTTGTAGACTCAAACTTTTTGCTGTCATTAGTGTATTTTAGCAAAATGAAGATGATTCAAGCATTAATTTCATTGTGCTTTTGCTCATTTTGAAGATTTTGACATTTTCACCTGAAGTGTACAATTAGGGGCTGAAAACGCGTTTAAAGCAATAAAAAGTTCATTTTGGCTCTCACACCTTAACTAAATGTTGTAGACTCAAACTTTTTGCTGTCATTAGTATATTTTAGCAAAATGAAGATGATTCAAGCATTAATTGTATTGTGCTTTTGCTCATTTTGAAGATTTTGACATTTTCACCTGAAGTGTACAATCGGGCTGAAAATGCATTTAAAGCCATAAAAAGTTCATTTTGGCTCTCACACCTTAACTAAATGTTGTAGACTCAAACTTTTTGCTGTCATTAGTGTATGTTAGCAAAATGAAGATGATTCAAGCATTAATTTCATTGTGCTTTTGCTCATTTTGAAGATTTTGACATTTTCACCTGAAGTGTACAATCAGGCTGAAATGCATTTAAAGCCATAAAAAGTTCATTTTGGCTCTCACACCTTAACTAAATGTTGTAGTCTCAAACGTTTTGCTGTCATTAGTGTATTTTAGCAAAATGAAGATGATTCAAGCATTAATTTCATTGTGCTTTTGCTCATTTTGAAGATTTTGACATTTTCACCTGAAGTGTACAATCAGGCTGAAAATGCATTTAAAGCCATAAAAAGTTCATTTTGGCTCTCACACCTTAACTAAATGTTGTAGACTCAAACTTTTTGCTGTCATTAGTGTATTTTAGCAAAATGAAGATGATTCAAGCATTAATTTCATTGTGCTTTTGCTCATTTTGAAGATTTTGACATTTTCACCTGAAGTGTACAATTAGGGGCTGAAAACGCGTTTAAAGCAATAAAAAGTTCATTTTGGCTCTCACACCTTAACTAAATGTTGTAGACTCAAACTTTTTGCTGTCATTAGTATATTTTAGCAAAATGAAGATGATTCAAGCATTAATTGTATTGTGCTTTTGCTCATTTTGAAGATTTTGACATTTTCACCTGAAGTGTACAATCGGGCTGAAAATGCATTTAAAGCCATAAAAAGTTCATTTTGGCTCTCACACCTTAACTAAATGTTGTAGACTCAAACTTTTTGCTGTCATTAGTGTATGTTAGCAAAATGAAGATGATTCAAGCATTAATTTCATTGTGCTTTTGCTCATTTTGAAGATTTTGACATTTTCACCTGAAGTGTACAATTAGGGGCTGAAAACGCGTTTAAAGCAATAAAAAGTTCATTTTGGCTCTCACACCTTAACTAAATGTTGTAGACTCAAACTTTTTGCTGTCATTAGTGTATGTTAGCAAAATGAAGATGATTCAAGCATTAATTTCATTGTGCTTTTGCTCATTTTGAAGATTTTGACATTTTCACCTGAAGTGTACAATCAGGCTGAAAATGCATTTAAAGCCATAAAAAGTTCATTTTGGCTCTCACACCTTAACTAAATGTTGTAGACTCAAACTTTTTGCTGTCATTAGTGTATTTTAGCAAAATGAAGATGATTCAAGCATTAATTTCATTGTGCTTTTGCTCATTTTGAAGATTTTGACATTTTCACCTGAAGTGTACAATCAGGCTGAAAATGCATTTAAAGCCATAAAAAGTTCATTTTGGCTCTCACACCTTAACTAAATGTTGTAGACTCAAACATTTTTGCTGTCATTAGTGTATTTTAGCAAAATGAAGATGATTCAAGCATTAATTTCATTGTGCTTTTGCTCATTTTGAAGATTTTGACATTTCACCTGAAGTGTACAATTAGGGCTGAAAACGCGTTTAAAGCAATAAAAAGTTCATTTTGGCTCTCACACCTTAACTAAATGTTGTAGACTCAAACTTTTTGCTGTCATTAGTGTATGTTAGCAAAATGAAGATGATTCAAGCATTAATTTCATTGTGCTTTTGCTCATTTTGAAGATTTTGACATTTTCACCTGAAGTGTACAATCAGGCTGAAAATGCATTTAAAGCCATAAAAAGTTCATTTTGGCTCTCACACCTTAACTAAATGTTGTAGACTCAAACTTTTGCTGTCATTAGTGTATTTTAGCAAAATGAAGATGATTCAAGCATTAATTTCATTGTGCTTTTGCTCATTTTGAAGATTTTGACATTTTCACCTGAAGTGTACAATCAGGCTGAAAATGCATTTAAAGCCATAAAAAGTTCATTTGGCTCTCACACCTTAACTAAATGTTGTAGACTCAAACTTTTTGCTGTCATTAGTGTATTTTAGCAAAAGGAAGATGATTCAAGCATTAATTTCATTGTGCTTTTGCTCATTTGAAGATTTTGACATTTTCACCTGAAGTGTACAATTAGGGGCTGAAAACGCGTTTAAAGCAATAAAAAGTTCATTTTGGCTCTCACACCTTACCTAATTGTTGTAGACTCAAACTTTTTGCTGTCATTAGTATATTTTAGCAAAATGAAGATGATTCAAGCATTAATTTTATTGTGCTTTTGCTCATTTTGAAGATTTTGACATTTTCACCTGAAGTGTACAATCGGGCTGAAAATGCATTTAAAGCCATAAAAAGTTCATTTTGGCTCTCACACCTTAACTAAATGTTGTAGACTCAAACTTTTTGCTGTCATTAGTGTATGTTAGCAAAATGAAGATGATTCAAGCATTAATTTCATTGTGCTTTTGCTCATTTTGAAGATTTTGACATTTTCACCTGAAGTGTACAATCAGGCTGAAAATGCATTTAAAGCCATAAAAAGTTCATTTTGCTCTCACACCTTAACTAAATGTTGTAGACTCAAACTTTTTGCTGTCATTAGTGTATTTTAGCAAAATGAAGATGATTCAAGCATTAATTTCATTGTGCTTTTGCTCATTTTGAAGATTTTGACATTTTCACCTGAAGTGTACAATCAGGCTGAAAATGCATTTAAAGCCATAAAAAGTTCATTTTGGCTCTCACACCTTAACTAAATGTTGTAGACTCAAACTTTTTGCTGTCATTAGTGTATTTTAGCAAAATGAAGATGATTCAAGCATTAATTTCATTGTGCTTTTGCTCATTTTGATGATTTTGACATTTTCACCTGAAGTGTACAATCGGGCTGAAATGCATTTAAAGCCATAAAAAGTTCATTTTGGCTCTCACACCTTAACTAAATGTTGTAGACTCAAACTTTTTGCTGTCATTAGTGTATTTTAGCAAAATGAAGATGATTCAAGCATTAATTTCATTGTGCTTTTGCTCATTTTGAAGATTTTGACATTTTCACTGAAGTGTACAATCGGGCTGAAAATGCATTTAAAGCCATAAAAAGTTCATTTTGGCTCTCACACCTTAACTAAATGTTGTAGACTCAAACTTTTTGCTGTCATTAGTGTATGTTAGCAAAATGAAGATGATTCAAGCATTAATTTCATTGTGCTTTTGCTCATTTTGAAGATTTTGACATTTTCACCTGAAGTGTACAATCAGGCTGAAAATGCATTTAAAGCCATAAAAAGTTCATTTTGGCTCTCACACCTTAACTAAATGTTTGTAGACTCAAACTTTTTGCTGTCATTAGTGTATTTTAGCAAAAGAAGATGATTCAAGCATTAATTTCATTGTGCTTTTGCTCATTTTGAAGATTTTGACATTTTCACCTGAAGTGTACAATTAGGGGCTGAAACGCGTTTAAAGCAATAAAAAGTTCATTTGGCTCTCACACCTTACCTAATTGTTGTAGACTCAAACTTTTTGCTGTCATTAGTATATTTTAGCAAAATGAAGATGATTCAAGCATTAATTTATTGTGCTTTTGCTCATTTTGAAGATTTTGACATTTTCACCTGAAGTGTACAATCGGGCTGAAAATGCATTTAAAGCCATAAAAAGTTCATTTTGGCTCTCACACCTTAACTAAATGTTGTAGACTCAAACTTTTTGCTGTCATTAGTGTATGTTAGCAAAATGAAGATGATTCAAGCATTAATTTCATTGTGCTTTTGCTCATTTTGAAGATTTTGACATTTTCACCTGAAGTGTACAATCAGGCTGAAAATGCATTTAAAGCCATAAAAAGTTCATTTTGGCTCTCACACCTTAACTAAATGTTGTAGACTCAAACTTTTTGCTGTCATTAGTGTATTTTAGCAAAATGAAGATGATTCAAGCATTAATTTCATTGTGCTTTTGCTCATTTTGAAGATTTTGACATTTTCACCTGAGTGTACAATCAGGCTGAAAATGCATTTAAAGCCATAAAAAGTTCATTTTGGCTCTCACACCTTAACTAATGTTGTAGACTCAAACTTTTTGCTGTCATTAGTGTATTTTAGCAAAATGAAGATGATTCAAGCATTAATTTCATTGTGCTTTTGCTCATTTGAAGATTTTGACATTTTCACCTGAAGTGTACAATCGGGCTGAAAATGCATTTAAAGCCATAAAAAGTTCATTTTGGCTCTCACACCTTAACTAAATGTTGTAGACTCAAACTTTTTGCTGTCATTAGTGTATTTTAGCAAAATGAAGATGATTCAAGCATTAATTTCATTGTGCTTTTGCTCATTTTGAAGATTTTGACATTTTCACCTGAAGTGTACAATCGGGCTGAAAATGCATTTAAAGCCATAAAAAGTTCATTTTGGCTCTCACACCTTAACTAAATGTTGTAGACTCAAACTTTTTGCTGTCATTAGTGTATGTTAGCAAAATGAAGATGATTCAAGCATTAATTTCATTGTGCTTTTGCTCATTTGAAGATTTTGACATTTTCACCTGAAGTGTACAATCAGGCTGAAAATGCATTTAAAGCCATAAAAAGTTCATTTTGGCTCTCACACCTTAACTAAATGTTGTAGACTCAAACGTTTTGCTGTCATTAGTGTATTTTAGCAAAATGAAGATGATTCAAGCATTAATTTCATTGTGCTTTTGCTCATTTTGAAGATTTTGACATTTTCACCTGAAGTGTACAATCAGGCTGAAAATGCATTTAAAGCAATAAAAAGTTCATTTTGGCTCTCACACCTTAACTAAATGTTGTAGACTCAAACTTTTTGCTGTCATTAGTGTATTTTAGCAAAATGAAGATGATTCAAGCATTAATTTCATTGTGCTTTGCTCATTTTGAAGATTTTGACATTTTCACCTGAAGTGTACAATTAGGGCTGAAAACGCGTTTAAGCAATAAAAGTTCATTTTGGCTCTCACACCTTAACTAAATGTTGTAGACTCAACTTTTTGCTGTCATTAGTATATTTTAGCAAAATGAAGATGATTCAAGCATTAATTTTATTGTGCTTTTGCTCATTTGAGATTTTGACATTTTCACCTGA